>NW_022280142.1:837442-846114 GCF_004355925.1 Anarrhichthys ocellatus
GTGTGTGTGTGTGTGTGTGTGTGTGTGTGTGTGTGTGTGTGTGTGTGCTCATGCTGACCCATTGCCATGATTTCCATCAGATCCTCCGCAAAGAGAGGAGGGGGGCGGAGCTCGACTACATCAAGATGTTTGGAGTGGAGTGGCTGAAGGCGGGTGGGAGGAGTCAGCCCAGCGCCCAGTTCATCAGTCAGCACCCTCGTTACCTGAGCCTCATCGACAGTAAGTCCCAGCAGATGATTTAAAGGAGCAGTCAGTAAGAATGTGATTCTGGACTGACATCTAGAGGCAGCTGTAGGAAACTACAGCAAACACGGTTTCTCCTCCGTGACCCTCAGTGGTTTCTGGGAAATTCAACACTGTTCACATGCTGCATGTCATGACATGGATCAGTCTACAGCAACAAAACACACATTACATTATGGTACATTACAGTTCAATTGGGATTATTCCCAGCTTATTTACAGTATGACCAATAAGGTAGCAGATACTTTATGGCTGTACTTAATGTTTTTTAGTGTATTTTCCTTATTAAAGATGGAAATGGAAATAAAGATGGAAAATATTAGCGGATGGAAAATCGCAGACAAAATCAATAAAAAATTAAATATATCTTTAAAGTTACTCTGTGAAGAAATATTTCTCGTTTTTGACAATCATTACTTCTGTTCTACCAGAACACAATTAACTGATTGTTAAATTCCTTTTACATAAATAAAGTTTGTTGTTATTATCATTATTATTTAGATTTCTCCTCCTATGACCTGAAGTGATGATGATAATGATGAAGATCATCATGTGTTTCAGAGTATGGCGCTCCAGAGGAAGGCGAGCTGAAGAAGCCGAAGCCGTTTGCCCTGAAAAATCAGCTGTTGAGTTAGTCCCGCCTTCTTCTGCTCTCTGATTGGCTGATATAACCACTAAAGGATATTTGATATTGACTGAACACTGATCTCGTCCTCGTCTCTCCTCACCAGAGATCACGTTTGTGTTTCCTGATCATGCGGACCGGAAGCCGATTGAGAAGAAAGTTCTAGGTAATAGAAGTCAAGAGAGTCTCTTAGCTTGTATAACACTTTAAATGAACTGAGCGGATGTTTCCAAATCAAACTGAAATATGAAATAAGGTCCAGTTGAGTTGAACAGTGTGTGGTCTGTTCCGCAGCCTCCATGGTTGTTCAGAAGGTGAAGGGACTCCTCTACAGACTTCTGAAGGTTCCTGCAGCAGATCTGAAGCTCACCTACACCAGCCCCAAGGTACAACATACACTTTAATGCCATTAACTGTGGGTGGGACAGTGTTCATTTCATGTCCTAGAAAACCATTGAAGTCTGTGAATATTCAATATTCTGCACCG
Source organism: Anarrhichthys ocellatus (assembly GCF_004355925.1). NCBI lineage: Eukaryota > Metazoa > Chordata > Actinopteri > Perciformes > Anarhichadidae > Anarrhichthys > Anarrhichthys ocellatus. The sequence continues at coordinate 838,798 of NW_022280142.1, forward strand.
GAAAACGTAAAGGTCACAGAGCGTCTGTTGCTGAGACTTTTCTTTCATCCTTTTCTTTGTAGATGTTGGGGACAGAGTTTGAGATCGACAGTGACCTGAAGACTCTACAGTTCTACTCCATAGAGGACGGAGACCAGGTGTTGGTCCGCTGGTCCTGACCCTGCAGAGGTGAGGAAGCGACCCCGTTCTCACGGAACAGACACTTTGAGGACGGAACTGAACTGCACTTGCTTCTATGCGAGACTGAGATCCAGAGACGACACACTGAGAGACGGATTAACGTCCCAATGACGCTCATTCTGGATCCGTTTCCAAAATGTAACCGCACCTGAAACAACTCCCCTCTCAGGTTCATGCATGGCAACCTTTCTCCTTGTTCTTCCTGCAGGACTTCATTCAGAATCACCATATCATCTAAAGTGAAATGTACACGCGCACTAACAAATTCAAGGATGTAATAAATAAACACTTTATTTGCAAATGTCTACTTTTTTCATTGATTTAAATGGCATCAGTTAGACTCAACAGTTTGAGTATGAGGATTCCCATAGAGCTGTATAATCCTCATAGTATAGTATGTCATAGTACTACACTATGACTGTTGTATGACATGCTATCCTGTCATGAAAAAGTCAGTATAGAATGTTTAAAAAAAATGAGTAGTACGTCAAAACAGTCATAGTATAGCATGTCATATAAAAGTCATAGTATAGTATAATGTGATAAAGTAGCACATCCCAGATTTTAAAAACAAGGGAGACAAAATACTAGCTAATACTATTTAACTTGTTCACTTAGCTGACATCACATCATTTAAGCGTTTCTGCACGGGGCCTTCAGAGCATTTGAAGTTTACAGATTCAGTTCAGTAGTATACAGAGGACAGCGTTGACACACAGCTGGCAGTTGGATGCATTTATTTGGGAACCGATCTCTCTCCCCATGGCTCTAGATACGGCGAACAATCGCTGGCATTTATTTAAATCTGATCCAAATCCCATTGCATAGAGTAAAACACTTTCTGCCCATCAGATGGGTCACTTTTAAGGCCATACACTAGATGGCAATAAGGGGACACAGAGTTATAGTATAGTATGTCACAAAAGTCATAGTACTGTAAGTTATCAAATTTCAGAAAAGTCATAGTAAAGTATGCCATAAAAAAGTAAAGACTGAGGTAACAAATCAAGTGAGAAGTAGTCATTTCCTCAGACTTCTTTTGGCAACCAGAGGAGTCGCCCCCTGCTGGCCATGTGAGAGAATGCACGTTTAAGACACTTTCACATCGTCTTTTAGGTCATAGTACGCCAAAAAATGTCATGAAATAAAGTCTTAGTTATATGTTGAAATAAAGCCATAACAGTATGTCTTAAAAAGTCATGTTGGATTGAGGGAGAATGAAGAGTTTTCCTCATCACTTAGAGATTAAAGGAAACACAACTCACCAGGCTGATTGTGTATATTTAAAGAGGTTTTATTGAGGCTGTACAGGCTGTTAATGTTCCCTCTTTGGCTGTGGGTCAGGACACACTGACCCGTTTCATCCCTGATGTTACAATGATTCTGCATTAGGAATAGATATCCGCTGATCGGTAACGGTAAATGTCAACGATATGTTTGCTTTGTCACTTCAAAACAGAACCTCCATTAACGAGTTTAATCAAATTGAGATTTCATTTTCTATTTGTGTAGAAATAGTCTGACAGATATCCAAATCAAAAAACATTTACATGTTTGAAAATGTATAATTGCCGCCAAAAGGAAAAACAAATATTCAGTGAACTACAATGAGCATCATCAAAGTAAGATTTCATTTCATTTCATTTTAAGGCCATTTTCACAATGAAATTGCTGATAAACAATTTGACTGATGAATGGTTTGAATCCTTTCATTTTAATATTGGCAGGTAACTTTGAGGACTCTTTAAAGCACAACAGTTTGCGTTGTTTCTTTATTTTATTTTAGATGAAAACAGACTTCAGTGACTGGAACTGAATCGTCACTTCATTATAAAAACGAAGGTTACATGAGAAGTACAAACTACTTGCTCTCTAGGCACGACCTGCATTAACCTTCACAGTAATCATCATCAGGTAGATCTCAGGCAACATCAGCACCAATACAATCATCAGAGAATGTCATCTGCACACCAGGTAGTTATTTACAAGTTCATATAAAAAAAATACACTGAGTTGTAGCACAAACAATACAACAAATATTGTAACTCTTAACACCGCCTCAGGATCATAGTGGTGATATTTTGTGGTCCGACTTCCAAAATGGTGAGCATACAGTTGGGGGGGACAGTCTCATTTTAACATATAGTATTGATAAAATAAAGAATAATTTCAGAGTTTTATTTTACAATCAATAACTCGGCTCTTATTTAGCTTCATCAACCTCTGTAGATTAATGTGTAATAAAGTGATTAACAGACAAACAGGAAGAAAATGCTTCTGATCTATTTTCTTAAATAGTTGGCTATTTCGTTGGGTTTTCAGTCAGGAAATCTTTGTCAATAAGAGACTTTTGCAGTCTTTAAAAAAAAAAACAACAACCCAAAACTGACAATATCCCGTAGAATTCATCGAGAAGTCAGCGTACAATTCTTGTTAATATGTTGAAACTAGGAGAAGTTTTAATGGAGTACACGTTAAGTTACACCAGGTAATCTCAGTCCCTTTAATTGGCTGTTAGCAGGACGTCGTCTACATTTGTGATCAAATCTGGAGAACAGTTCATTGTAATTGAACGGAAACTTTAGGCTCAAAAAGTCTTGGATGAATTCCCTTAAAATCAGTCTTTCGGTACTGGCCACACCCATTTTTGTAGTTTCTTCCTAGAAATTTCATCCAGTCTTTACTAAATGTGGTTCAAAATATATTTGGATTAACCCCAAAATGTTGCTTTTGTTTTGCGATACTTTATACCGTTTTCCTGGCAAATGAGCCACGACTAAAAGAATATGGTCAAACTGCTGTGACACTTAAATACAGTTGAGCAGTTAAATTTATGCATACCATTTCCTATTGCCTGTATTGATTAGTCTGTATGTGGCGTTACAGCAACAAGAATTGCTTATGATTCAGATTTGAAGTTTGGGAAACTGTCAGAAGAAGCTCCCGATGGCTGTCCAGGAATAACTTCTGATGCTTTTTGTAAGGCGAGTGTTGAGGTTTTTAAACCTTTTAAAAGGTTGTTTTTTTTTTTATTTCAAGGCCCTTAGGAACCTTTCTCTCAAGTATTTTGATCATTGCAGAACATTTGAGAATTATATCCGATTGTTTTACGCAGTTCTCTTTCAGAACACATCTATAAGAAATCAATAAGGAGTTTCACTTTTAAAATACATAAAAACACAACGTGAAGTTCATCGTTAGATACTTTTTCAAATGATTATCAACTGCTCGGTCAATGTGTTTTAAGTTCACCTTCTGGCTATTTAATAAGATCCCTGTATTCTAGATTTAGTGTCACTTTCTTCTGATTTTGGAGAGAAACTTAAACCAGGAGTCAGATTACAAACACGCTGCACAAACAAGATCAGAAACTATGAATCTGAATTCAGTTACAGGAAGAAAAGTTAAACGATCTTACCTGCAGTGTGACATCATAAATACAGTGAGGTCTGAACAGCTCTCAACGGCCAGAAACACATAACACTCTAAGAGGATTGTAGGAATGTTCAATTCAAGTAAGAAAATGTAGAAAACACCAGATTGTTTTAAGTGTGTTTTGTGTTTTTTCCCCTCGTGGCAGCAGCAGCAGCAGCAGCAGTGTTGTTGTTGTCGCTCTGCAGACCTCACAGGTTCCTCTCGACACATCGGCCGTCATCGGCGTCCGGGCAGCGGCAGGTGAAGCCGCCGAGCCGCGGCAGACACAGGTGAGAACAGCCGCCGTTGTTGGAGCAGTAGTTGTAGGCTAACGGGGAAGAGAAAGGGACAATGTTAGGGAGCCTATAAACTATAATTACAACAACATAAAACCATTTTATTTTTGTGATTTTCAATGACAATATTTTTGGTCAGTTTGCAAAAAAATTCACTTTAGATGAAAAAAAATAGGGTAGCGTAAAAAATAAATTTCATTAAAAACAATTGCATAAAAAAAAATAGTTTGTCATCCAAAAACAGAATGCAAAAAAATGAAATACTAAATATTTTGAAGTGGTACATTTTTCAGTGGCCATACAACGTTTTCCATTTCAAGCGTTTCAATGCTGAAGTTAACCCTAACCCTGATGGATGAATCATCGATCATGAAAGTAGTTATTAGCTGCAGCTAGCAGGTTCACGTGATACCTGTGAGGCAGCTTGACTGCATTAAAAGTCAGTAGAAAGCTGCTGTAGATACCTCTGGCATGGTTCCTACAGTTCAGTGTCAGATTTCTCCAATGCTTCCAACATTTTCACAATAAAATAAATAAATGTTCTACTAATCATATCATTTAGCTCCTCCGTGGAGAGATGGACTCATCAGAGCTCGTTGAAAGAAAAACCCGGACCAGTGAGTCGATTTCTGGGCTGGAAACAGTTCAACGGCAGCTTCTAGACTTCACCAAACATCCCAAACTCTGGAGAGTTTCATCTGAAACTAAAGCCTCCTTTCCCTTTTCTCAAAACGGCCCATGAGTGAAAACGCCCCTCGTTTAATGCTGTACATTAAACGTCTTTGTTAACAGATTGGACCACCGGTGACGCACACTGTGAAAACACTACAGTGATCTCGAAAAAAAACATGTTGCCAAGTAAAACAGGAATGTTTCGTGAGCCTGCAGCTTTAGGAAGTGGATGAACCGTTCATCATTGGCGGCTGAAACCCGCCAGTGTTGCAGAGAGACCCAGCAGGTGGACGGTGAAGCCGTTTCTCATCACTGTATAGTTGGGGGGGCTCGGAGCCAGCTGTGAGTCTCCATATCCACAGCTGGCATCCCCCTGAGGTCACTTCACCCAGTGTTCCCACGCTTATATCCATCCATGTTACTCTGTGCATCTGGAATCAGTTAGCACGGTCCCTGTACTGCTCTGATCCCAGACTCACAGGGTGACTCTCCATTCATGATTCTCCCATGATAGATACAGATGACTCCTTTTATTGGGCAGCTAGCCCGGCTCTGTTTAAAATTTGGCGAGCAACTACCGACGCCGTTAAAGCTCACTCGATGTTCGCATTGCTCTCTGGCTTTCACGGGTGGGACGGTGCTGTACGCATGCCGGTGCACGAATGCACCCGCCTACGTGCAAAAACATGCCATCGGTACATTTCAATTCATACAGAGATTATTTAGCCTGGGAACACAAAGAAACAATACATTCACTGTTGCAATCCCTCTTTAAATCACTCTCCAAGGAGAAGCAGTAAAAACACCAACGCACAGCGGTTTGTGTTACTGTGTTAAACAGAGCAGAACAAGGCTGCGTCACATGACGATTACGAACACACAGCCTCAAATGTTGGTCTCATGGAAAATACGGCAAGATAACTTTTACACCAGCTTCTCTAAACACAACGCTCGCTGCACAGTAAAACATTCAGAGGCGACGTCGCGATGCAGCTACACATGAAACTTTTAACACCCTACAAATATAGGATTCATCATCACTCGAAAGACGACGTACAGTGTGCAACCAGGCCACCTCCGGTCCCGCCGAGTGAAGCCGATGCCGAAGTGTCTTAAAACTTGCATTCTCTCTACTGACCAGCAGGGGGCGACTCCTCTGGTTGTATAGAAGTCTATGAGAAAATGACTCTACTTCTCTCTTGATTTATTACCTCAGTAAACATTGTAAACATGAGTTTATGGTCTCAATCTCTAGTTTCAAGTCTTCTTAAATACAGCATGATGTTCATTTAGTAAATGATGATCCATTTCGAGTCAAATAGACCATAAAGCAGGGTATGCAAGTAAAGGCCGTATTCCAAGATGGCGGCGGCCAAATCGCCGAACTCAAGGCTTCAAAACGGCCGTCCACAAACCAACGGGTGGCGTCACGATGACTACGTCCACTTCTTATATACAGTCTGTGTGTGCAACATGCGCCTCCCACACATGGATGGCCACAGCAGGAAATTGTTAGGCGCAAATAAACACACTATTAGCATAGCTTCAGGAACCCAAATATACAGGAAAATATATATTTATACAGTTAAAAAACAGTGGCACCACAAATGAGGACATTTCAGAGCTCCTCTTTCTCAAATGAGGACCTTCAGGGGAGCTCGTGTCTCTTTCAGGGGAGCCGAACTCCACGTAGATCCCTTTATTTTGACCCCTGAGCTCACAGAATAAAGGCCTGGTCACACCAGAAGGTGTCACAGTGGAGTTCATCCTTGCAAAACAGGTGGTGCTAGAAACTTAGCGACGTAGTGATCACTCACAGGGCTGAGTCACTGTCATTGTAGCGAGATTTCTGCGCTAGCTCGGTCGCTAACGGGACAAAAAGTTCCTCCACGGAGACCAAAACTACAACAAGCGCTCACTGAGTAATTATCAACAGATGCTAGTCTGAGCACAGAAAAACTAGCACTACCAGGCTCTTGCCACATGTCCTATGATTGCTTATGTCGTTCTTGATTTCCTTGATTACAGGACTGACTAATCTGTAGCTTGTAAGTGAAACGTAGCAGTACCTTGTGGACACTGTGTCGGTGTCGTGGTGATGCCGTACAGCCGAGAGCGTTTCTGTGGCAGAAACTCTTCCGTCTCCTTCTCTGACTGACGGTCCACAGCGACCACCGCCTCCCTGAAAAATAACCACCAAAACATTCACCAGAGACCACACACAGAGATGTTTGATCGTCAGATTAACACGGCTGTTAAACACACTTTTATGTGACAGTTCCAGTCAAACAACGGAGCTCAAAATAGCAGCATTTACAACAGTAATGTTTATTTAAAATCCACTCAGACTGTCAGCCTGACCGCTATTATTTGACTAAATCCTGCGAATGACGATGATGTGTTCCAGTGTGTTGAAAAAGACAAATGCCAGCTGAGGGTTTATAGATGACCACTTTGTTCCTGGAGCATAATCTGCTCGTAAACGAGAGTGTTACCTCCTCCAGTCGGTGTAGTAAAGGTTCCTTCCAAAGGAGACGAGAGCGAAGGGATACTGGATCCCTTCAACGATCTGCCTCCTCAGCCTGCGATGAGGATCTATACACTCCACCTTATGAGTTCCTGCAGACCGATCCATCAATCAATGAATCTGGACTAACAGCATTAACATGGTGATGGATCAGAGGGGGGGGGGGGGGGGGGGGGGGTGTGTAGATCCTCATCGCAGGCTGAGGAGGCAGATCGTTGAAGGGATCCA
>NW_022280142.1:846214-896799 GCF_004355925.1 Anarrhichthys ocellatus
GTCAGGCGAGTCTCACCTGCGTCAGCCCAGCACAGCTGCTGGTCTTCGAGGTCAAAGGTCAGACCGTTGGGGAGCTCCAGGTTGTCTTTCACCAGGACGCTTCGATCTGTCCCGTCCATGTTGGACATCTCAATTTTGGGCCCGTCTCTGTTCCAGTCTGCCCAGTACAGTCGCCTGCACCAACAGGACAAAACCAGTCAGACCCAACTACTACTGATAGTACTCGTTTCCCTTCTACAACTACTACCACTTACCATTTACTTCTAATACTGACGACTACTACTACCACTAACGACTACTAACATCTACTACTACCACCTCCTACCTACTAACTACTTGTACCACCATCAACAACTACCAACTACAACTACTACTACTAGCTCATATCATTACTACCACTGTTACTACTGGTATTCTGGGTTCAACCAGCATTTTACTACCAACTTAATGACTTCATGTTACTTATGAAACTAGTATTTCAATCACAACATTAACAGGTTTCTTCTAGTCATTTCTCCAGCACTCACCCGTAGGCCGGGTTGGTGACGATGGGTCGAGGGTTGATCAGATCGGTGTCGAACAGGACTCGCCGCTGGCTGCCGTCCAGTTTGGAAACCTCCACGGTGTCCCGCATGGAGTCGGTCCAGAAGAGGAGGCGGGCCACGTGGTCGATGGCGATGCCCTCGGGACTCTGGACGTCTGAGGACGACAGGAACAGACGTCCGTCAGAGGACGAGCTGATGGATCAGCACCATCTGACCGTCACAGGCGGACTGACTGGACTTTTGATTTAACCTTTTAGAATGAAGCCGTTAACTGGCAGAATCAGTGCCATCTTTTAAAATCACCCCACAAAACTTTTTCCTTTATCATTTTATATCCAATATGTCTCATCTATTTAACGCCATTGTTTTGTTTGTCTTTTTATATAAATTTTGGGTATTTTATTTCCATGTTGATAATTAATATTGTTGTAATTGTCTGATTTTATTTCATTGCAGTCCTGAAATGATTTTGTACCCGATTCAACCATGGAAAGGACTTTGTAACTTTCTTTTAAGTGTTGTATAAATTAAGTTTTTAATTATTAATAACATTATTATAGCGATACTTTTTAATCACAAAAGCTGCATCTTTATCCGAGTACACCTGGGCCACTTGTATCTACATTGTATCAGCTGGTTACCAAGCTCTGAGTAGGTATTATCAATTAAAACAAAACCTACAGATAAAACCTAAGATCTACATTCTTCAAACTGTGGACGCTCTCCAAACCTCTTTCACTTTGGTCCAGAGCAGGATGTCTCAACACTTTGTAACTTCTGTTTTGAAAATAAATACATAAATGAAGTTTTCTTGCCCTATTTGCATCTGTGTGATCATAAAAAATGAAATGAAAGTAAAAGGTGTACATTAATTACAGGTTTATGGGAGGCAAACACCTGTGTCCTGGACAAAAAACAATCTACTTCCTGTTTGGCCTCATTATAAGGACTCTGCTTGGTGCAATGAGACTCAAAACGTGAGGGATAAGGAGTGTGATGCACTTGTATCATGTCACTCAGCCTCTCTAAAAGATGACTGGACCGGTGATGTCTGCTGCACCTGTAGTGATGACCGGGATGACGTCTCCTCCGCTCAGACGGGCCCTGCTGATAGCCGGCCCGGTGATGTCGGTCCAGTAAACCATCTTCTCTACACAGTCGTAGGCCACGGCGATCACCACCCGGTCCTGAGAGGAAGCGCAGGAGGAGACAGACGGTTTCATTCAGCTGGACTTTCACTTTCAAAGAGTCTTTTGTGTAGAAGTGACAGAACGTCAGCGACCCATCGGACTCGAAGGCGCCCGCACTGACGGAGAAGCTTTGTGTTCGGCTGCAGTGCATCAATACATTAATTTATGGGCTCCGTGACGGAGAAGAAAAGAGTTCTGATGCTGAAGTATGTTAAAGAACAATTAGAGGATTGTTCCACAGCAACCAGGAACGCTCATTCATGTGTGTGTACGTTGGTCAAAATGAGGACCGCATGTCGTCATGAGAAAAACTCTCCAAAGTCAAGAAATCCCTTTTTTTCACTTCTACAAGGAGCTCATTCTCTCAGCATTTACTCGGAATCATTCACACTTTTCAAACATGTTTTTTTTGTGGAATTATCCTTTGATGAGGATTAGAAGAGTCCAACATTTTGGAAAGATATTACATAAGGATATTAGCTACATCTCTGTGCATTCAGCTAGGGAGAGGTCCAGGATGGTAAACATTATACCTGCTAAACATCAACTGGTTTGCATTCTCAATGTGAGCGGTAAGCATTTAGCTCAGTTCAGAACAAATCACACTGATGAAGCCATTTTTCTTACACAAATAATGTAAGAATGTGATCCAGGATTTGATAAATAACTGGAATCAATAAATCAGAAACTGATTTGCATTTGTGGTTTACACAAAAACTTCGTTCTTGTCATTTTCCAGGTTTAACTTTCTGTAAAAACGGCTCATTAATGCAAAAACTCTGCAGCCTCGGATGTCAGACGTCACCGTGTTGACTGTGATGTGTTGTCGGTCTAAAGAAGGTCAGACTTTCATTGAAGTTACCTGATATCAATGGCTGCCTGGTAGGAAGAAAATCTATCTAAAACCTGGTGATATATTTTGGAAGATTATTGGCAGCCATGTTTACGTTACTGCCTGAAACAGTGATGGCCTTACTGGGAGGTGCAGCAGAGGTTTGGCCTCCTCCTTCTGTATGTTGTACCCATCCAGAGGCACGTGTTCGATCTTCCCGCTCTGAGCGAACAGCAGGTGTGTTCCCGGAGCGACGGGGCCAACGTCGGGCCGCGGGGTCGGACCCACCGGAGCGGGAGTCACTGCCTGGTCGATGCCTGCGAGTTCATTGTCCGGGGGAGGCAGATGTTTAGTTTAATGAGCGCAAACATTCATGTGTTCCTGAAATAAACAGAATAGAGGCTGAAGCTTGTTTAGAGGATAAAGTGGACTCACACAGAGGGGTGGTGCCGGGTCCCGTGCGGGTGTTGGGGATCTCCTGGCCGTTGGCGTCCACGCACCAGCACTGTCCGATGCTGCTGTGGCACTGCGTGGGCTCGAAGGCTCCGCGTTGGTCACACTGAGGGACGTACTGACCGACGGCCGGCCGAGGACGGAGGAAAGAGAGGAGGACGGAGTCGGAGGTGGCCGACTGGGCGCTCTCTCTGTGACGCTCACACGGGGTCTTCTCGCGCTCTGGGAACAAAGAAAGAAATACGGCACAGTGAGACAAAAACATACAGAACAAATACTTTTCAATATATATTTTAAATACGTTTAAATATCACAGTTACACAGTTCTCACTGAAATACTATTGAGAGTGAGAGTTGGTTCCGTCCAAAAATACACAAACAGCCTATTCTTTTTTATTTGATTAGTTTTAAGTAGTTCCATTTATTTATTTTTTATAACTTTTGGTTATAAAAGTCCAAAGTGACGTTTTCAAATGTCTTGTGTCCGACGATCGACTCATTGACTAAATGATCGTTTCACCACTATATCACATTTTAGGTTTAATTTGCACATTATTTAGTGCCAAGTCAAATAGTATATATTATATTGTTATTAGTTTACTTGTTGAAATGACAACTTGGATCTTGACATGAATTACGACAGAAACTCATAATTATGATAACTTGGAAATTCTGTCTCATAATCAGACTTCTGGCCTGATTCATTATTCAAATTAGATGAAGTTCCTGCTCTAGTATCATATAATACTTCTTTATCTTCCTTATTGTTTCTTCTCTTTTCACAGCAGACAAAATCACAGAACATTCTATACAACCCAACAAAGAAAAGAGCTTATATAAATATAAACATATATCCTCACAGGTGTAATGTTATTTAACTGAATTTTCATGCTCGGTTTCTGTACGTGGCAGTTGCAGATAAACATGCGAGTGAGCCGTGGAGAGAACCACGATTTAAAGACGAGCAGGAGGCTCTTCATCTCCGCGGTCACATCCAGGGGCCACAGTGACATCTGGAAGAGAGCCGCCTCGCTCTTATCCTCAAGGGTATCCGGAGAACCGCAGAGCAGCCATAACACTCCCCGTCTGACAGACAGCGCCACGTCTGATAACAACAACCAGACGAAAAGAGATACCGCAAGAAGAAAGAAGACCCCCGATAGAGAGAGAGAGAGAGAAAGGGGCGAAGATCAAAAGACCGTCCTGAAAAAAGGAAACGGAGCCGCTTACAGTCAGTGAGCGTAAAGTAAGAGACAGTGTGACAAGTTATGACAGAGGACAAAAGAGTTGTGTCTTTCAGAGGCCATAAAAAAAGGACGAAAATATGAGAAAACTTTGGTGCAGAGGAGTGAGCTGTAATTAGCTCTCAGCTGCTGACACCTGGAAGCACTGGAGGAGTCTGCAGCTTTGGAACGAAGCCAAACCACCACCACCACCACCACCACCACCACCACCACCAACAACAACAACAACAACCCTTCCACTGTAAACTACACCTGCTCGCAAGTTTTGGGTTGCATCCTCATTGGTGAATGCACTTATTGTAAGTCGCTTTGGATAAAAGCACCAGCTAATTAAATGTAACGTAATGCTGTCGGCCAATCAGGTGTCTGCGTGATAAGCACTGCTGACCAGAGACACGGAGATCAGGACGAGACACACTGAATAACAAAACTCATAAATAAAAAGAGGCATCAGTCTATCAGCTCTCATTATTTTATGACCCTGAACCGATCTGAAGTCGCAGCGTTAACGGCGCCTCGATCACGGACCTCAGCTGTGTGTCATCAAGGGTCTGTTGAGTCTGACGTGAAATCTGTTTACGCTCTCATCACTTCATCAACATCCTTCACCGCTCTGCTCCGTCGCCTCAACCTTCAGCTGAATGTTTACACTCTGCAGAGTTTACACAGCTTCCATTAGTCTCTGTAATGTCTGGAAAACCAGCTTCAGTCTGTAGGAGCAGCCGCCCACACCAACACACCCGAAACATTTCTGTTATTACAGCTCTTTGTCAATCAGGAGACTGATTTTTACAGGCTTTAACCCATTAAAAGCTGATGGAATGTAACTAAGTACATTTCCTTAAGCACTGTACTAATTTGAGGTACTTGTACTGTTATAATTAAAGACTGACAGGGAACATTTAATGCGTAATGAATACTTTTACTTTAAATACTTAAAGTACACTTTGTGGTTGTATTTTCAATGTGTTGTTATTGTGGTACTTTTATGAAAATCTCATATTAAGTTTTAATTTACATTCCTGCTGATATCACCGTTAGTTAATTTTGAGGAATGTAACAAGACATCGATTTGGATCGATTCAATGATGCAATATCATCGAAGTAAAGTGCTAATATCGATAAATATCATCTTTAAGATGTGCCTTTATTTTGAAATTCCCATGGCATCTCTGTGTCACCATTGCCGTCCATGCACACTTCCTACCTACAGAGCCCAGTAATAAAATTTAGGAGTTTGTAACTGATTATGTTAAATTGGCATTTGATATTATCTCATATTACCCACAAATGAACATCATGCTGTATTGAAGAAGACTTGAAACTAGAGATTGAGACCATAAACTCATGTTTACTGAGGTAATAAATCAAGAGAGAAGTAGAGCCATTTTCTCATAGACTTCTATACAATCACACTTCTTTTTGATGGATATTAGAGAGAATGCAGGTTTAAAGCACCTCGGCATTGGCTTCCTGACCATGGCAGACTTTGTGATATCAGCAAATATCGAATTGACATCCAAAGGATCAATATAATATCGTATCGTGATGAAAACTTGTGATTTACACCCCTCTTCATTTCTAGGAATATTAACCTAATCCGACAGAAGAAATCACATTTATATAAACTTGAATTTAAACAGTTTGTGTAATAAGTCACCCACCTGAGGACATGGGGCTGCACTGGAAGCCGTCGCCATAGAACCCGGGATGGCACTGGCAGGTGTAGGAGCCCTGCGTGTTGGAGCAGTAGGCAGCGCGGTGGCATCGATCCTGCTGACACTCGTCTACGTCTGAACGGGCAGAGAGAAGATACAAAGATGAAGGTAATGTCCCAACACATCAACTGCCATGTTTGGTGCTTTAAGGTACAGTTCCACTAACGGCCACCAGGGGCTGGCTCCAAAAAAAATCTTCATAGACATCCACTTAAAATATCCCTTTTAAAGTACTGAGCGGTTGAGACTTTACCTTTTTTTAAATAAACACTAATGTCTATCATGTTTCCGCAACATCTCAGTCTCAACAATAACAACGGATAAAGTTCACGTTCAGTTGTTATGGAGGCGTTTTGTTCAAATTATTTTCAGCGTCAACACTTATACAACAATAAATAAAACAATATCTCCATTAGCCATTAATAATAAAAAAACATGGATTCAAATACTGAAATGTATACAACAAACCTCATTTTACATTTTTTTATCCAATATTACGTTAGAGACAAAGTACACTAACTAACTACAAGAGAACTACCTGTTTATACCTGAACACACCTCCGTTTGTTTATTCTATTAATTTCTATATTTTAAATTCTGCACACTTTTGTGTTTTATGTCTTCTTATTTTAACCTGCATGTTTTTTCTTTTTACACATATTTGTAGTAGTATTGTTCGAGGGAGACTGCTCCACTGTGATAGTTTATGACCGTAAGAAATAAAGAACTTGAACATGTAGAAGAGTCTAAAGCCACGCTAGCAGCTCTCTGAGGCTGTACAAGAATTTGTAAAGTACATGTTAAGAAAAAATAGAAGTTCTGGATGCGTTTGTCCTGTTTTCTCTCCACATATGAACATTCTTCAGCTCAGAGTCTCCTGAGTGAGGGAGATTTATATATATAAGAGATGAGCTGCACAGCTGTAAGGCAGTGTTCTGCATTTCCTGTCCAGGTGGAAACATTTCCTGTCCAAGGGGCCCACGGCGCTGAACAGAAAGTTCTGCTGTTATGGCATGTACACTACCGTCGATGTTGCATTGATGCTTTTCTTCTTTCCTTTTAAACTATTTGAACAGAGATTGAAAGAAAATCTGCATAGTTCAAACACCAAATGTATTATTTACGTTTGAAATAGTCATAATAAAAGAAGAAGTCTTTCTACTTTGTCCACACAACATCTTTTTAATCTCCCTCCATGACACGTGTACTTTTAAGTATTTATCTGGGGAAAGTTTACTGAGCTCACATGATTCACATTCATATCAGATGAAGACAAAGCTAAACTTTCAAAGAATCCTTCAAGCGAAACAAATCAAATGTTTTGTTTGTTCTGCTGCTTGACCTTCAGCACTGACTTTATCAATGCTTTTTAATGCATCCGAGTTGATACTGAAGTCATAACCCTGAAGATCAGCGGTCGGCCTGATGTCTGCAGACTCGGTGTACTCACCCTGACAAACCCGACCGTCACCCACGAACCCCGGCAGGCAGGAGCAGACGAAGGCCGAGCCTCCGGTGTAGCTGCAGAGAGCTCTTTCAGGAGCATCACAGTCATGGCTTCCTCTCCGACAGTGATCCACCGGCCGGTTCTCCTCTGCAGGACGACACAGACGACATGTTAGCAAAGTTAAAAGGGACGACATGAGTCGGGTGTAACATAAGGAATAACTGCCGTCTGACTGAGAAAGCTTCACTTCATCCTTCAGCTCATTTAAAATACCGTTTTCTTTTATCAGTGGACTACAGATACTTTTTTTCCCCCCCACTTACGGGCCACCGTACACAACAACTTATAATTCATCGAACTGATCCCCGCAGATTTATCCTGCTTCACAGAGTCATTCCGGTTCAGGTTTGTATGAATCACATCTTCTGTGTTCAGCAAAGAACATCAGTTTGAAACATTTTGTCCCATTTTCAGTCGTACAAATCCTTTATTGTTTTAAGAACATCTGTATGTGCAACGAGGAACTCTTCAAACAAAGTCACACACACACAAAGGCACTACACACTCCGCCAATCCCACACAGCTGTCAACACACACACTTAAAACATACCGATGCAGGTCTTTCCGTCGCTGGCGAAGAAGAAGCCGGTCAAACACTCACAGCGGAAAGTTCCGGGCTGATTATTGCAGACGGCGTTGGATCCACAGATCTCAGGAGTCTCTCTGCACTCATCAATATCTGCCAATAACACACCAACAGGGAGGTGAAAGACATGTACAGCAAGTAGAATGTATAGTTCCTTAAAAGAAAGTAGCGAGTAATCAAGTCTGCTGCAGCTGTGACTTATTTTGCCTGTAGGTGGCGCAAGTTGGACCGTAACTGCAGGTGTTTCTTGAGAAAAATGTAACAAATGTTTGAGACAGAAAGTAATTATTCAACAACTCACAACACTGAAAACCTATCGTGTGTTGTCAATATGCAGGTTTGCAGCGGTTCTGTTACCGTGGCAGTAGCGTCCGTCTCCGGTGAAACTAGTAGCACATTCGCAGCTGAACTGGAGGCCTTCGGCTGGTCGGCACACGGCGTTGATGTCACAGCCGTGTCTGCCGGTGAAACACGGGTTCTGCTCTGGAAGACTGCCTACAAATAAATGTAAAAAATTTAAAACATGCTGCGGGTTAAAATCAACAGTGAGAAACATCCAATGTGGCATCACAAGAGAACATGAACAGTAAAAACAGCCGGAACAACAACAACTAAAGCTAACAAGAAGTGAGGACTTTGGCTCTCTGTGACATTAAGAGTTTAATCCGTTTCTCTAACCTTAAGGCCACCGCTGCTGACTTAGGTCAGACGACCGAGCATATTAAGCATTTTTAAATATCAATGAATACCTTTTTAATCCCTTTTATGATCAATAAACTAGTTATTTTATCCTTCGAATGTATTAAAATGTATATTTTTCTTCTGACCAAGAGTCCAAAACTCAAGATAGTCAGTCCACAGTGATATAAAGCAGAGAGCAGCAGCACATACTCGCATCATGATAAGCAGAGCATGTTTTGCTAAATAAATGACTTAAATAGTTCATAGATTAACTGAAGGAGAGAACAAAGACTCCACAGTAGAGAAGCCACAGAGTCTGTGTCCTCCCATCATGCAACTGAGTGCTGGAGCTCCAGACCTTCACCTCCTCACAGGAAACACGACGCAGATGTTCCACTTTTTGCCAACAAACCCCCGGCTGAGTTGTGTTTGCTTGTGTAACTCTGAAACCCCCCCCCCCACAAGCATCCCATCAACAGCCCCCACCTGCACTTTTAGCTTTAACCCTCCTTTTTATAAAAAAAAAAAAAGACCCTTTCGATGCCCTTCACCCGCTCCCTTCACTCTGTGGACTGGAGGTTTGGTTTCTCACTGACCTTCACCCCCTGCCAACACTCTCACAGCCTCCTCTCATTGCAGCTGAGGAAATACAGCCAGGCTCAGATTACTGTTTGTCTTTCCTCTGATGTTCAACTGCAAACATCGCAGAGGCACTAAACTGTTGGAGGCGTGTTTCGGCGCATTCCTCCGGGTAATAACACACATCTTTGAACTCTTGACTGTCCCCAACAGATGACCACTAGACACGGACGTCTCTTCTTCAAGTTACTGAACCATCTGACGGCATGGAGTCAAACCTGCTCTGTCCTGATCTGTGAATACACACTTCTGTCTGTGGACACACACACTTCCAGACGAAGACTTTGTTCAAACATCTTATCTGTTTTTTTCTCGGTGCTGATAAACGGAACCTCTTGAAGTGTCAGAACTCACTGTGGACCGAGCCGATCTTGTTGCTCATGGCGTAGCGGATCAGATGGTTGCGGGTCTCGAACATCACGAAGATGTGGTCCACGCTGAGCTGCTGGGTGGAAGGCGCCGCCACGGAGGCCTCGTCGTGTGGGCAGCTCAGGAAGCTGATGGTCTGTCGCAATTGGTAGCTTCTGGTCTGGACGTTGCCATCAGGGGAGGTGACGGTGTAGTCACGGTTGGAGGAGGAAGTGATCACTGAGAGGAGAAGAAGAACACACTTTTACATCTAGTGGGACTATAAATTATTGTTTTCAGTTGTGTAAATAATCCATTGAATAATTCTTAAAAAAACGGTCCTTTGTCCTTACAGTTCCTGTCGTACTGGTAGATCTCCTTGTATGGGTTGATCTCGACGGAGGATCCCAACAGGACCGCGGGCACACGTCCCTCCAGCTCGGTGTTCACCACCAGGTGGTGGTGTTCGTCGATTCCTTTAAACTGCTGCTTGATGCTCAGACGCTCGTTACCGGGCTGGAAGATCACATCGGCCTGCCGGGAAAACACGCCGCCTGCGTGGATGTGTGAGAGAACATGCAAGTGTAAGAAGCGTCCGAGTCTTGCACATCCACGGACCGGAAACAAAGGTCTCTGGGCGGACTCCAGCCAGGGACATTGGGATCCATGGTCACACAACTTTTAAGCTAAAACGTTTCAACATCTACATACATCGTAGCCAGCAATGCTAATGATTAGAAATCAATCATCCAGCTCCAGGCTGCACATTACACAACAATACGTTCCCTCACCGATGAGACTGAAGCCGTTCTGGTAGCCGGGCTGCTCCAGAGCGAAGGCCCAGCCGATGACTCCACCCAGAGGGGTCAGCGGCAGCAGGGAGGGTCCCAGATCGTCCGGGATGTTGCTGATGGCCACGGAGGCCCGTCCATCGTTGGCTACCACGTACGAGTGCAAGTCATTGTTACCGAGCTCAACAGCGGAAGGAGAGTTCCCCACGAACACTCGACCGTTCACCTTTCCATTCATTCTCTGTGGTTTTCCTGGAAAACAACAAAGATTTGATCAGTAGAGCAGTAGTTCCTGTTAAGGATCAGCGTCTCAATAGGTTACTGTTGGGAGGAAGTGACCCCTCAGACAAACAAAAAATTTTGACCACAAAGTAGTTAGCAAATTCTAGTGTTGCTTAGAATATGTACGGATAACCCCAAGAAAGTGCTTGACTGATATGATCCATCTTTGGATCTTTGTAGTCTCTTCATAATAATCCAAGAAAACGTGCACCATTAACCTAAACAGTTTGAATTACACTGAAAATGCTTCTCACCCTCAGCAACACAGTCCTTCCCGTTACCATAGAAGCCAGGCCTACAATGGCAGCAGTACCCATTGCTGTAATCCTGACAGTCAGCAAAAGCCGAGCATTTGTGCCTGTTGTGGGCGCACGTCTCCGAATTGTACGCAAAAACTGTGAAGACAACCAAAGGACAAACCAATCGGGTTCAATGAAAAAAGACCTTTGACAGGATTATGACAGGATTTACATTTCTCTGAATGGTCGAGAACAAAAGGTTCAAGCTTTTTACCGGTCACGTCGAGATCTTCGTCTTCGTCTACCACAACGATCTGGGGTTGCTGGGGCTGGGAATAGGGCGGCACTGGTTGGACTGGATCAGGGTACCTCGGCTCGACTGGAGAGTATCTAGGCTCATTGGTTTCAGGGACTGCATGTCTTGGTTGCAAAGGCTCAGAGACAGGGTATCTGGTCTCGGTTCGGTCAGGGTATCTCGGCTCAGAAGGGTCCGGGTATCTTGGTTGAGCCCTCTCCGGGTCGGTGTATGTTGGTGTGACAGTCTCAGATTCAGGGTATTCCGGCTCAAACTGGCCAGGTCCTTCATAATCTTCAGTCTCCGGTTCGGTGTACCCTGGAGTGATGGTCTCAAATTCTGGGTAACTGGGTTGGTACTCGGTAGGAGTCTCAGTTGGAAACTCCTCTTTTTCTTCTGGTAAAGGAGGTGTGGTGGCATCCTCCTCCTCTTCAGGTAGGCTAGTGACCATTCCTGGTGTAATGGCGACAAAGATTGGCGAGGAGCCAATCTCGTACACCCAAACTCCATTCTGTCCCGCGTTCGTCTTTCTAGTTGGATAAAGGAGGGAAGAAAAATCAGTCTCAATGAAAAGACATTTTTGTCACTAATTGGTATTTTTCAAAAGTCAGCACGTCAAAGTCGAGTTATATTCAAGCACATGTGACGTTAGATTCATACTCAGTGAGTTCCCTGATGGAGGCCTCTTCATCGGTGGTGGTGCGGAAGTAAGTCCCCTGCGATGCCTTCCAGAACCAACTCTCCACAAGACCTTCATTGAAGCCAGCCTCGAGGAGCTTGCTCTTGCCCCCTACTGACGTGGAGAAAAATTGCAGGCCGTTTCGGGGATACAAGAGGATGGCGCAGGAGGACGACACCATGGAGGCCACTACCAGCTGGAAAGTGTTTCTCTGAAAGTACAAAGCGGACACTGTTAGTTTGAGTCCATGGAGCCACATTTCTTCTGATTCTCTAGCAGCAGGAGGAAAATTAATCTGGGAGTTCTCACCGGCTACATATGTTACAAGAGGATTATTGACCAGCTGGGAAAATCGATGTGGCGGAAACTGAACAGGTAAAGGCTCCGTGTCAGAGGGTGAAAGAAGGCACATGATAGCAAGACCACCGGTAGGATATGTACGTTATAATGACAAATGAAGCGTACAGGCACTGCATCATGGTGTTCCCTCTGCTAAGTCCATTATATTCCACCAATTTCTTTTCTTTTTGGACACTTGCAAGATCAAAAGCATGTGGTCACACGCATTTTAAGAAATCTTTTTTGAATAAAATCAATTATCCTTTACATTTTGGGACATTCAGGTCATTCAAGTATTATTCACTCAAGTACAAATTTAAGGTACTTTACTTGAGTATTTCCCTTAAATGCAACTTTGTATTTCTACTTAACTACATCTCCACACTGCACCTCTTTCTCCACTACATTTTCTCACAGCTTTAGATACTTGTTAAATTAGTTTTTCATCTCCTTCCTGTCGAGATCTCCAGATGTGTTGATGTTGACTGATTGTGATAAACTGAAGAATGAAATGTTCCTTTATGTATTGATAAAATCCTCCTACTTCTTCAGATTAATAAACTCTTTAAAAAAAACTCTTGGATCAGCTGGAAGATGCTTCATAACAAACCTGAAAACAGGTTGTTTGTTCTTTCTAGAGATACGAGGTTCTCACAAGACAGAGACGCTACAAAGATGTGATGATCTTATAGAATATGATGCATTGATGAAGATTAAACTAGACAACAGAATATAAAGGAGTTAAAAACATCTACAGCAGTAAAATGCAACATACACATTAATCCAGAAACATCATATAAAATAGTAAAACACTGACAGGGAACATTTTACTGCACATTGAGTACTTTTACTTTAAGTACCATTTGCTATTAATACTTACTAACCCCAGGTATGGTTTTGAAAGCAGGACGTTTACTTGTAAAGGAGTATTTTTACAGAGTGGAATTAGTACTTTTTACTCCAGCAAAGGGTCTCAGTTATCTGCAAAAGTGTAACCCCAGATCTGAGATAAGAAAACAAACCATCCTCTGTTTTCTTCTTAAAAACCCAACATGGCCCCTCACCTTTGTGTCCAGTCCGTCTCCTCGTCCAGACGTCCCCCGAGTGGCCATGTTCTCCCAGGTGACGATGAGGACGGTGGTGGGCTCCACGCCCTCGTCTCTGGGGAAAGCTTGCCTGATATGATCCGCGGCTTGACTCAGTAGATCCGGGCTGCTGTCCCACCTGTAGTGGACCTTGCCCTGTCCGTCACTGTCCTCCAGGTCTCCCAGCAGGGCTGCAATCATTTTGAAACTGGCGGGCATCTTCCCCAGGTACTCCCCCTCCGCCGGGGGCTCGACAGACACAAATCCATTGGTGTTAATCTGGAAGAGAAGACAGAAGGTTTATTGTTGGAGGGTCGAAAACAGTACAGTATCATTTCTGTGTATGACATGTATGTTTGTATGGAAGTTCATTTCCACCACTGGAAAAAGAAACACAACAAAGTAAATAATAATATCACATAATTATGATTTAGTATCTTCTAGCAACGAGAAACTTTCCTTACTTTTAATATGAGGTATGATGTAATAATTAAGCAGAATTCTCTGCTAATTCATTTTTTATTTCCTAACAAAGAGATACTCTCATAGAGGACCTAATAATTATGGTTTAGTATGTCATAATTATGAGATTATGTTTCCCCATTAGCTCCAGCTGGTGTGTTTATTAAGGTAAAATAATAAGAAACGTTCTCATGTTCAGGAGATTATCTTTGATAACTATATTAAAAAAGGAGGTGGATTTTCTTTTCTTCCATAGTAGACTGGATTGTTGACCTGCTGGGAACAGGTACTGACTATGACCATGAAGGAATGAAGCTACAAAGAATCTAGATCTAGATGTTTGAGCAGAGACAGGGGGCTGGCTGGGTTTGTCCTGATTTACAGAACACATCGAGACCTCCAGTTAAACCTCCAGTTAAACGTTCGGATGCTGGACTCTCCTGCAGCTTGGCTCGCTTTGTCGGCCCCACAGGAATTCAACACAATAACTTCCCATTCACTCAGAAGGAAAGGATATTTTTAACCTCATTAACTCAAATCCGCCTCACACCGAACGCCACAGTTCCTGTTTGAGCCCAGAACAACATTGAGCTGTGACCATGAGGCGTATCCTCTCTGAGGTAAGAGACGAAACAGCTTCACTTTACGTCTCAATGATGGCTCAGACGATTGTTTCACCAGACATTTTGATGAATAACTTGTTTGTTAGTCTCTGAAATACAAGGCGTATTCAGATGTCTTGTCTTGCCCGAGCGAGAGTCCAAAGCGTTATCAGTGCTACTGAGCGGACGTTTGAAGTCACGGTTTGCGGCTTTGAGGAGGACGGTGGACACAAAACGGAGGACTTTCCTTTTCTTATTAATGCTTATTTTGTTCTGCACAACTATTGTGAAGTCCACACAGAAACTGTAAACAAACAAAAGCATAAATGCTCTCCTGTCTTCTGTAAAAACATCGGCGTTTTAAATGTAGGCCTGTAGGTAAGAGACACATGTTGTGGCTGCAGTGGTGGAGGACAGAAGGGAAGTTGATCTCCATCCAGTGTGAGCTGGTTTCTGATGTTTGGCTCATCATCAGCTCCAGACATAAACTGTATATGTTACGCTCCTCCGTCTTATCTCACATGTACATTCTGCTGTCGGCCAGACGGGAAGAGACAGAACAGCTGTTCAGTACAGAGACTTCATGCTGCTAAAGCCTCCTCTCGTCTTTATGTTCTGCATTTTTCTTCAACAGGTGAGAACTTCATGTAAGAGGTGAGATGTGTACAAAACTATCTGCATGGCTGGACATCAGTGAGAACAGAGGAAAAACACGTCTGTAAATGAAATAGCTTCACGCTCTTTAAAGTCGCAGCTGTTTTTGATTGTACAGAAATGTCACTTCTATGTTTGCTTGTTCAAACTACATTTTTTGAAATATTATAACTGCAACTCCCAAGATGCATTTCAGTAACAAAAGGGCAAAGCTTCATATTCTGCAGATTTTAAAATATATGATCTAACTCTTTTTAACAGGAGGAAATGACTCCACCTGGGCAGAGGAGATGCAGGTAACGTAAATCTTTAGAGGGGGTCAGAGGTCAGAGCCTCAGCGCTCTAAGAACATGAAAGAGGTATCTGTGGGTTTGTGATGATGCTGCGAGAGAGAGAGAGAGGAGATGAAATAAGAGCCAGAGAGGAAAGCCGTCCTGCTCGGCTGCCTCTGTAAAGCCTGGAGGGATTAAGCGCAGACGTCTCTTCGGGGGAGCTTTTCACCGCAGAGACTTCCTCCACGGAAACGCATGAACGACAGCAGCATGCGGGTGAAAGGCCGCCGTCTCCCAGCGGCTTTTTGACTTTGGAGAAGACACCCGCAGAGACGAGGACACTTCATCACAGGAAGTCTTTTGTACTAATGCCCAGCAGTTTTCATCATTCAGTGTAGTGAGAGCGCGAGACGATCGTCCGCCATAAATGACACAGGTTGCTCGAAGCGAGCGAGTCTTCACGTCTGTTTGTGGAATTAAACAGACATTTGGACAAATTTGATCCTGTCGTTCATGAGAAATTAAAGCAAAACATTGTCTCACCTCTTCTTTGATACCAACACAGCAACTAGATGAAGCCGAGCCAAGACCTTTATGTCTATGGTATTTCGCAAACTGTTTATATATGTTTAGATCTCGTTGTTTTCAACAATATATTTGATTGTAAAAATGTGGCTCAAAATCAGATAAAAAGTCAATTAATGACGGCTTCTGGCAGAAAACCACAACGCTAACGCACGCGTAAAGGGGATGCGATGCCGTTGACAGGCCGTCAAAGGAAACAGACTTATGGATTTCTGTAAGTTTGAAAATGATTGGAAACATTTGGGATAATGCCGGCTGTTATCATCCAGCTTTCGTAACGAAAAATAATAAAATCCCACGAAATCTTTTCGTACGTTATGCACGTAATCACGAATAAGAAAGTATAAAGACCACAAAAAGGCTCCAACTGGGCAGCTGAGAGGGCCCCAACAAACACAGATCTCTCACCAAGGAGGCCGCTAAGTTCGTTAAGTCAACGCTGATTTCTTTGTCACGTAACTTTTGTACTTCAGTAACGGCACTTCTGTAGTTATTTTAACCTAAACAACGATCTTTTCCTAAACCTAACTGAAGTAGTTTTGTTGTTTCCTGTGAGGACGGAAGTTTATTTTGAAAAGATTTAGTTGCTTTTAGACATTTAAATATGGGAAAGTTACATGTAATACCCTACAAGTGAAGTCTACATATTGGACTTCTCTGCTGCATATTTTCGGCAGCTAATGACCGGTTTGTACATGTAATAATACAACCAGTGTTTGAGGACCTGCAGCAGCGAGATGGAAACTTGCCAGGACGTCGCTGACGTCACACATGTCCGACCCCTGAGATCATCTTTATCAGTGTGAGAACAGCGGTGGGGTGGAAACACACTGAGCTCTGCCATCTGGTTTTGGAGGACAGATGTCTCTCGTCCATACGTTCCAGATGTGCCAACTCTAGGGAGGACGCTCCGCTTCCTGTCGAGGAATTTAAAAAAAAAACCTCTTCAGCAGCAGCAGTAACTTGAGCAGAGCCACAGTGATTTATTCTATAATCAACTGAGCGGCGTTTTCAAACCTGACGTCAGTTTGAAAGTATAAGAAAGCTTGAGGAGCGTTGACGTATAGCACTGATAATTACTGGGGACCGGCAGGATGTCGCTCATTTTGGGGGGGGGGGGGGTAGTAGTTAGAGGCACTTGAAAGAGGGGGCGGGTGCTTTATGGAATGCAGACTCACAGCGACCAATAAGAGCTTCGCACTGCGGGAAAATCCAGCAAAGGAGGCTGAGAGACCTTTTATTCTGAAAATCTACTGCAGATATAAATTCTGCAAATTTATGTGGCGACCCAAATAAAACCTCCTGCGACCCACCTGGATGTCCAGACCTTTAAAAAAAAAATGACTGAAAAGTTAATTACAACAAAGCAAACGTACTGATTACTGTCCTCAACAGAAAAACGACATCCGTGAAATATGAAGACGATCGTGAAATCTATTAAAGTAGTTTCCTTTACCTGAACTTGAAAGAATCAGTCTGACATTCTATTTTTTGTTATCGTCATCGAAAATACAAAGCAACATACTTTGTTGTTTGGGGGAAAAATGTAGTCTGTATTTAGGATGAAATTTCAAAATAAAAGAGGTTCATCCTCTATGCAAAGTGTGACTCTGCTGATTCTATTCTATGACAATCTGCCCATTAAATGTTTACTTTCCTTGTGTATCTTTTTAAAGACTGACCAGAAAGTGTCTTTAGCACAGATGATCGAATATCTGTTCTATATTACTTATTTTTTGATCAGATAGTTCCTGATTTAAATCTGAATTTTGCCAGTTTCAGACAGTACCTTATTTAGAGAAAGCTCTCGTACAGCTGCTGGTGTTTACAGAACAACTTTGGCTTCTTGTGTTCAATGAAAAAAAGGATTTCAGAGAACGACGTCGCAGCATGTGGGGTAAAACCAACATTGTCTAACTGTTTTATCACAAACGTGATTACGTGTCTGCTCTCAGAGTCAAACAAACGCGGCCTGCGGCGTCTGAAATAACGAGAAGCGTGGACACGACCTTCGCGATGTCCCGGTAACTTCCTGTAGAGACGGGCTGATCTGTGTGGTCTGCTTGTTTTAACGGGAGGATGCCAAACAAATGGTGCAGTGACTGAAACACACTCGTGTGGATGCATCAGTGTGTCGACGAGGTTCAGCTGCTAGTTTCAAACGATTTAAATTCTGAGCAAATTAGTCAAAAAGTAGTAAAAGGAAAACGTCTTTTGGACACATCTTGTTACCATTTAGGACACTTAAGCATCTTTAATGTGGACTTCGAGAGGGTCCTCACAGAGAGCAGGCTATAGACTTTGTTCAGAAGTTTACCCATAATTCTGAGCAAATATGGACTCCAGGACTCGACAGTAAGGCTTGTCGGAGATTACAGATTACACTTTATGTGCCAAATCATCCCAACAAAGAAAAAAGCTAAATTGTAACATCTTTCTAACATTTAGATTTTCTGTCATTACCACCATCTGATATATTGACAAACAGATGTTTATTTCCACATCCATACAGAGCAACGTGATGAATGTTAATTAGGCGTCTTCGTGTTTTTGTCCACCTGATGAATGCAGACAATTCTCTGTCTTTTATCTCTGTTTTTGGTCTCCACCATCTCCTGAGGGAAATGTCACTTCCGCTACTAAATGCTGCGCTTTGTTCACCGGCTAGTTTCTAACTGTGTCTGTCTGCTGTTGGCTGCTGAGCAGGTAGACCCCAGTCACGTTTTACAGCTTTTATTCTGAAAATGACACCATGAGGGTGGTGGGAGTGAACCAGAACAGGAAGGTTTTGGGTCGGACAGATAAACAATGAGCTGCATCATTAGTACCAAGAACAACTGGAAATGAAGCTGGGTCTTTTGGAGGGGGGCGTGGACAACAATCCGGGGGGCCCCCGGGGGTCTGTGGGCCCCCAGATAGTTGCCCATGTTGCCTGTTTGGTTAAACCAGCATTGCTGAAAGAAAAGTTTACACTTAACTCTTTACTTGTTTCACTCCTCAAGACAATAAAAATAACTTGAATTGAACTGAATTTAAATAAAAAATGACAGAAGTTGGTTGGAAACATGTTGATGCTCCAATCTGGATTATCTGTCACATGACCTGAGGAATGCATCCAGTGTGTGTGTGTGTGTGTGTGTGTGTGCGGTTGTGTGTCTCGGCTTGATGAAAGGCTTATCTGTGTTGGCTTTTAATTGACTCACATTCCAGCCTCTGTTCACATATTCACAGTGACTCCAACACCTCCGTCTCTCTGAGAGAACTAAACAAACAACAGAACCTCCACCAGCATCTCTCCACACACACACACACACACACACACACACTCCACCTGTCTGTTCACACCACTATCAACATGTCACCACAATCACCACAATCAAGCACTCAAGAGCCAGAAACCAGCGGGACGGATTTGGATCTAAACCAAAGCAGCAGGGGAAACACGCAGAGAGAGACAGAGAGAGAGAGAGAGAGGGGGCTCTTATTTTGAAAACAGTTTTAAAATGAGGAGATTAAAAGCCAATAGAAAACCTTATCAGGTGTCAACAAACAAACAAACAGAGAGAGAGCAGACTCAAAGACTGAAGTGAGGAGACAATTCCCTTATCAAACCAACCGTGAAGCGTGTGATCATTGTGGAAGATGATCAGTTGAAACACTGAAAGAAGTGGAAAATGAAACAGCAGTCGATATACAAAAATGAAATCTCTGAAGTGTAAGTGACAGACTGAGCTGGAGTTGAAGTGGAGGTCTTGACATTAGTGCCATTAGTTCAGGAGTGTCGGCTGAAGCACTGAAAGCAGCTGAAGTTGTATGAACAGTGGAAGTTGTGGGAGTCGGATGACATGAAGAATGTTTTTATTGTTGTTTTCAAATGTGAAAATCTGAGACCTGAAAGGAGTTGAGGTGTCGTTCGCCGATTGAACAGAAAACCTCATCGGGTGTCAACAAACACAGGAGAGAGGAGACCGATCAATAAAGCCACCCGGATCAATAACTAAATAAAATCACTTTAACCTTTAGAGTGAAGTATGAGGATGAAGAGGAGACAGATTCACAAAATAACCAAACATCCCTCAAAGACATCTGTTAAATAACTTCATTTAGCACCAAAATCCGGTTAAATATATCCTAATTTATAGGTCTTTAACTATTTAAAGGTGTATTGTTGAAGAAGCATCGTGTGCTTGGATTTATGTCAGTTTGACGTCAAACTTGAGTATTTTTACTCCTAAAAGTTACTTATCACATTCCACCATAACTTTAATGTGCAACATTTAAGACATTTTTAGGTTAAAAAAAAAAAAAATCTATAGATTCGGTTCCTTGTGGTAATCATTCGTTTTATAAGTTGTTCATCAGTTATTTTTGGCAAAGGAAGTGAAATTTCAAGACATGTCTTTGCCTGTTATTTTGAAAATTCAAGTATAAATGATTACCTGAGGAAAAAATGATCTTTCACACATAAATTAATTGCAATTCTCATTTTGATTTCAGTAATTTCAAGTTGAATTTCATCATGTATCATTTCTGAAATGCTGATTAACTTTTTGTCTTAATTAATTGTGAAACATTCCTCGGTTATTGTAGTTCTTTCCTGGAGTTGATGAAACCAGGTTGTATTTTACTAAATGTTCTGCTGCTCCTTTAAACTGATTCCTGAGCACTTGTGCAACTTCGATGAATGAACTTCATGATTAAATCTGGTTTCTTTCCCATTAAACACGCGACCCGCTGGGTGTGTAACTCACGTAGACTGTGTCGAAGGTGTCGCCGAAGAAGAACAGAGATCCGTTGAGAGGCAGCTCGGCGGTGGAGTCCGAGCCGGGCAGCAGCTGCTGGTCTCCGGCTTCTTCTCCGAACTCGAACAGCTCTTCGAGCTCCAGAGCCCGGCTCAAAACACTCAGGCTCAGCAGGCAGGACCAGACCCACAGCCAGCTCCGGTACCGGGTACACATCTTCTCCATCATAACAATAATAATGAATGAATGAATGGAGGAACAGCGAGAGTAGATGAGGGGGGCGTAAGTAACGATCACGTGGCTTCAGATTAACTCTTTTCAAAATAAAAGTGCCAAATACAAACAGAAAAAGGCTGGAAATGTTCTTCAAACTGAAACTGTCGTGTTTAAGTAATTGCTAGGCCTATAGTTAACGGTGGAAGAAGTATTCAGATGTTTTACTTATAGCAATACTACAGTGTAGAAATACCCTGACATAAGTAAAAGGCCAGCAATCAAAACTTCACTGAAGTAAAAGTACACACATTATCATCAAAATATACTCAAAGCACCAGGAGTACTCATCTCCCTTATAGAGTGTATTTGCATTTTATTGCTTCATGTTTTGTTTATTAGTTTCTGAGTTTGGCTTAACGCGTTTAGACTTTTATTTTGGTACAAAAGTCCAACCGGAAGTATTATTCTTTGAGTTTTTGAACTTTATGCAACTATGTAAAACTGTAGATGTGGAGTATGTATCTGCATTAGACACAATCCTTTAGTTTCCACATGACAATAACAACATTGTGGTGCGTTTTACATTCAAACACAATACAATCTTATTATGGAGACATTCAGGTACATCCGGTATTCTTTGGTTTAGTCCGAGCTCAGCACATTCATTCAAGACATTGTCGCCATCTTGTGGACACAGAGTCTAACTGCATGACTACGTGCTCTCCTCATCTCTTTCCTCCCTTTTTATTTGTTTATTCTCTCCATTTTCATCCGTCCATTCATGTTCTTCACATCAAATCTTTCCGTTTTACCTTAATTTCTTTTACACCTTACAGATCAGCTTTAGTTACTTTTGAGATAACCTTTTAGCTACTTTTCCAGTTAAAACCTGGTATCTCCAGATGTGTTGATGTTGAATGTTTGTGATAAACTGAAGGATGAAATGTTCCTTTATGTGATGATAAAATCCTCCTACTTCTTCAGGAAGATGCTTCATAACAAACCTGAAAACAGGTTGTTGTTCTTTCTAGAGATACGAGGTTCTCACAGGAACACGTGATGATCTTATAGAATATGATGCATTGATGAAGATTAAACTAGACAACAGGATGTAAAGGAGTTAAAAACATCTACAGCAGGAAAATATAACATACATAATAATCAAGAAACATTATATACATATACGAGTACTTTTATTTTGAAGTACATTTGCTGACATACTTTAAGGTTTTGAATGCAGGACGTTTACTTGTAGTGGAGTATTTTCACAGTGTAACATTAGTACTTTTATGGAAGTAAAGGATCTGAATACTTCTTCCACCGTTGCTCCTGATCTGCCTTGTTCCCTTCTATACCTCCTTTCCTCTCCTTTCCTCTCCTTTCCTCTTTAACCTTTTTCTTCTTCAGTTGTTTCCTTCATGTTTTTTCACGCAGCTGTGGCTTTTTCAGCTCCTTCACTGAACCACATTGTAATGTTTAACTGTTATATTTGACTGCATACCTCTGATGTTGTGTTACTTCCTTCATAAGGTAAATAATCGAAATACTTCCTTGTATGTAAAGGAGTCCGGCTGAATGAGAAGTTCAGTGGGTTCAGCAGCTGCCTCACTGAGCCTTTCAGTATTTATGCTCCGTCAGGATGCATTTAGTCCTGGCAGCACATCAAAAAATCACTCTGGGATTTTGTGTTATTACTGTGTTACATGAATTCTCATCATTACTCTTGTGATTCTTCTATCCAACCAGGTGTAACTTATACTGAAGATGGAACAATATTCGTTCCCCAGGTAACACATTTGCTTGTTAAGTTTTATAATTTTATAAACCCATTTAATGTTATTTTGACATGTGATCATATCGGTCCGTGGTGGCAGAAGTACGTCTTTACTCGAGTAAAGGTACCAATATATTAATGTAAAAATATGATGAATTGTATAAACTTAGAGAGAGAGAGACACCAAGTAATGTATATTATCTCTCAGATATTCAGTTAACATGTTATATAAAACATCGCAGCTTAAACATGGTGTCGTGAATGACAATCTTTTAATAAATATCTACATTATAAAAACGGTTTGATTCAGATCGACGTCACTTCTCAGCATGAAAGTAGAAGAGTAGAAGCAGAGCGTTAGATAATGAGCGTGTATCTTTGCCGTCAGCGCGTTGAGACGAGCCCCACGGCATCCTCTATTATCTAACAACCTGTTATGTAAAAGCAGAGAAGAAGAACTGCAGAGAGGAGGAGGAGGAGGAAGAGGAGGAGGAAGAGGAAGAGGAGGTCTATATTTGCTTTAGACTGATATCAGGGTTGATACAGTCCACTCATTCATACTCCAGTCTGACAGGATGGAAATGATGCTACATCCCAATTACCTCAGAACTGGTTCAGTTTGCACTGGTTGTCATGAAAATGAAAACTAAATAAATAAATAATAAGTCATGCGGCTGAGCAGCATTTCAGCATTATTGACATTTATCTAATAAATGCATACATTTTGTAAATTGGAATTGTTGCAATTTTTGCAGAATTTCTTTCTGCCATGAAACACATTCATCTATATCCACCAGTATCTGTCTGATATTGGCCATTAAAAACCATCATCAGTCGACGACGGCTGTATGACGCTGCTGTGACACGGCGTGTGTGCGTGTGTGGTGGGCGGGACCACAGATCACAGTTTACCTCTCTCTCCTTCCAGATCCATCTCTCCACCTTCCTCTCCTCTCTGCAGCATCCTTCCTCCTGCTCAGCCAATCCCCTGCTGGGGAGTGTGATCACGTGACCAACAGCCACCAATAGCTCTCCACCAGGCACCGGCAAAAAGAGGGGCGGTGTCCCTCCTCCTCCTCTTCCCTGTGAATCAGACGGTGAGTCTGGAGGAGAGTCGATTGGATGTGAAGGATCCGTCTAACGAGCTGAGACACGTTTCTTCTTCTTCTCCCAGAGATCAGAGGCTGCTGCCTTGTCTTTAACCTCCTCTCCCTTTCCTCCCACTCCTGGGGAACACAGGGGGGATGAATGGGGAGGCAATGGAGGGCAACCCGGCACAGGAGCAGCAGCAGCATGCCGGTAACGGCACCCACCTCCCTCCCCCTCCCACCATCACGCCGGCCATCCCCCCCTATGTGAAGCTGGGTCTGACCATCGCCTACACCATCTTCTACTCGCTGCTCTTCGCCTTTGTGTACGCCCAGCTCTGGCTGGTGCTGCGATACCGACACAAGCGCTTCAGCTACCAGACGGCCTTCCTGTTCCTGTGTCTGCTGTGGGCCGCCCTGCGCGCCCTCCTCTTCTCCTTCTACTTCAGAGACTGTGTGACCGCCAACGCACTCGGGCCATTCGCCTTCTGGCTGCTCTACTGCTTCCCCGTCTGCCTGCAGTTCTTCACGCTCAGCCTCATGAACCTCTACTGCGCACAGGTGAGGAAGGGGGGGGGGGGGGGGGGGGCTCCCCGGGCCCGGGGTGGGGGGGGGGGGGGGGGGGGGAGACACTGCTGCTACTGGTACCGGTACTGGTGGAGGGGATGCTGGTGAAAACTGGAAGCGTGAAGTTCATTTTTGTTTTTTAAAGGGTAACATCGTGCCGTGCTTTAACTTCTCTTCTTGCTGCAGTGATGTTGAAGTGTACCCCAGGGTGTGTCTGTACACCGTGACATCACAGCTGGGTGCGGTTACAGGTGCGACCTCTGACCACACCCATCAGTGGTGCAGCGGAGGAGAGACTTTCAACCAGCGGGGGGCAGTGAAACACCGTTTTTCAGCCTGGTGTTGAATCATTCAGTGGAAACCGTTTATAGTGATCACGTCTGTCCGAGGGGAATTGATCACTACCGATTACTTTAAACGATATATTTATTGTCTTCATATCTCACGCAGATCTCCATCTAATTGACATTAACGGCTTCGCTACTTACTCGCTTGCTGGCAATTCTCGGGCCTTTTCCCTCACCGGGGGCTTACTTACACCGGGGGTGAGGCTTAGCCAGCTTTTAGCCGGCTTTGTTTCGTTGCAGCGGTGCATGCAGACGAACGACCCCTTTGAAGTCGCTCGCTCTCGAGTCGATCGAGGATCGGCAGAGGTTCCCTTTTTAGGGGACCGGACGTTATGAATCCACTTGACGACATTACATTACAGCCGGGTGGCAGCGAGGCAAAGTATCGAGCGAGTGAAGTGAAAAGAAAAAGCAAAAAAGAAAGAATTATCATTAGCCTGTGATGTTTTTCACATATGTTGTCACGTATGAAAAGACTGTAAGCAAACTACTGTTACTAAAAGCTAATTATTTAAGCGGTTTCCACTGTAATTATAGTCCAGATCTTAACGTCTCCAAAGATATAAATCAGGCTGAGACTTGGGGAACTGTCTCTACAATGATGCATAAGACCAGCCTGGTTCCAAATCTTTGATTTGCTATTGAAACATGCTGTTGAGCTTATTGACAGCGGTTTCTATATCAGCCAATGTAATGTAATGTAATGTAGCGGCTAAGTAGCTACATCCATGAAAAATAGCAAGAACCACAAAAATGTGACAAGCTGGGATGAGATGGATGCAGTGATGAAGCAGTCTTGCGTCTAAACGTAGAAGTGTTGATAGCCTGAATGCTACTGTGATGAAGGACGACCTCTGTAGACAGTTGGGTGGATTTAAAAGAAGATTTCATGGAATTTGTGAAACAGGAAATGAAATCTTTCAGGATTCATAGTCAGAACTTCAGACTAACTTCTTGGTTCCAAGCGTTCTCTGTTCTTACTGCTTCAAGAAGTTCTGTGTCTGGGTCGCTGCTGGTGGGCTCGTTGGGAGAAGCTTGTTTCCAGTCGACCGACAACAAATAAACATTTACAAGTGTGTAGATACGAACAGATTCGTCTTAAGTGATTTCCTCCATTAAGCAGACGATTTTGGCGATTTCTCCTGCACACACACACATCCAGAGACCTCAGTGTTCGGCTCAAGGACACTTCTACTGGTGGACAGGAGGAGCTCGGAATCAAACCACCCACCCTACAACTGATGATCCGTGTAGCAGCTGCCTCTCCTCTTCACCCATTCACCCATTCATCCACAGCAGCTGGTGGATTCAGAAATAGACCTGAAAATAACGACATAATAGAAACGAGCCTCTTTAGCAGCAGCTTAACAACCCTTGTTCCCGAGAGCTGAGATGACGCAGGTTATTTCTTCCAACCAAACACGACGGTGTCTCATTTCCTTAATGGGGGAACCTTCGGTCAGAGAGGAGGGGCTAATCGATGAAATGAGCTGCAGACGGAGTATTCACATCGTTTTACTTTGGTACAAGTACCAATATCACACTGTGAAAATACTCCACTACAAGTAAAAGTCCTGCATTGAAAGTGTTACTGAAGTAAAAGTATGTAAGTTTAATCAGGAAAATGTAGTTAAAGTATTACAATGTCCCCTGCTGTGACTTTTATACTATTACATATTATATCAATAGATTATTATCATACTATTAGATACTCATTCATTGATTTAAAAGCAGGGTTTTACTGTTGTAGTTGAAGTGGAGCTCATTTGAACTATTAACTAACGACTATTGATATTATGGGTTCATCTGCTGATTATTTTCTCCATCAATCGATTGATTGTTTGGTTTCTAAAAATAGTGAAAATAGTGAGAAATGCTGTTTGGTCCAAACCTCAACACACAATAACATTAATAACATTATACAAAAGAAAAGCAGCAACTCTTTATATTCAATACTCAACATATTTAAGAGTTGTTACGTCTGCAAGCCGACTTACAACAAACTACTTCTACTTTCCATGGACGTAGTTAGGTAGCTGTGTAGGACGGTGGTGTGCTGATTGTTAGTCCCACCTTCAGAGCTGTGATTGGCCGATTGTTTCTCAAATTTAAAGTGCTGTCAAGTGGCACAACACCAGATCTGATTTACTGAACAAACCATGAGGGTGAAGAGCTGTAAGTGTCTAATCAGCCTTTTATTTGTCCCCCCTACAGGTTTACTTTAAGGCCAAGTCCAAGTACGCACCTGCACTGCTCAAGTACAGGTAACCTCTTCAAGTTCCTACAGTAAAACCTCCAAGGTGTATTCATAAATGACAGCGGGGCATGTTTGAGCCCCGCCTCCATGTTTAAAACGCAGTGAAAGGTCACCGATGGTGCGGCTCTCTCCCGTCTCATTCAGGCTTCCTCTGTACCTGGTTTTCCTGAGCGCCAGTCTCCTCTTCCTGGTGGTGAATCTGGTCTGTGCCCTGCTGGTCAAAATGACCGCCGCCGACGTGAAGACCATCGTCCTGGTGAGGGTCACCATCAACGACAGCCTGTTCGTCCTCTGCGCCATCTCGCTGTCCGTCTGCCTCTACAAGGTTGCCAAGATGTCGCTGGCCAACATCTACCTGGAGTCAAAGGTAAAGTCACAGGTTTGGTCCACTTACTAACTTCCCTGAGCTTTCAACCTCATCTCATGGTCTTTATCAGCAACATGGGATCAGTTAGAGACTGTCCTTGACTTTTCCTTCCAGGATATTTCAGGTTTTCATGAAGGGACCCTTTATAAATATCATTCCATCACGCAGCAGACGTGAAAATAAATAATACAATCAAAAGGAATAATAACGAGCGATACCTGTGTGTGTGCAGGGGACGTCGGTGTGTCAGGTGACTCTGATCGGCATCATGGTGGTGTTGCTGTACGCATCGCGGGCCTGTTACAACCTGGTGGTGCTCGCCCTCGCCAACATCGAGAACATCAACTCCTTCGACTACGACTGGTACAACGTCTCAGACCAGGTGAGGGTCTTTCAGTTCACCGGTTCTTTAACATCATTTCAATCAGCGTCCTGGTTTGAACAGAAGTCTGACGTTACAATAGCTGTTTGGCCCCTGACCTTTGAGTAGTATTTCACTGGACAGGAAGTAGATGAAAAACTGTAACTACAGCTGTGAGAAAATGTAGAATAAAGTACAATATTTACCGCTGAGATGTAGGAGAGTAAAAGTATAACGTAGCATAAAAAGGAAATAGTCAAGTGAAGTACAAATACCTCAAATCCACAGTACTGTACTTAGCGACATTGTACTAATGTCTGTTGGTGTGTCTCCAGGCGGACCTGCGGTCGTCTCTGGGAGACGCTGGTTACATCGTGTTCGGGGTGATTCTGTTCGTCTGGGAGCTGCTGCCCACCTCGCTGGTCGTCTTCTTCTTCAGGGTCCGCCGGCCGCCTCAGGAAAGGGTCAGTCCTCCTGGCGGGGTCGGGTGACCTCCGACCTCTGCAACGCTTGCACCTGGTTGTTTTTTAAGTCGTAGCTTAAACACTAGGGATGACAATTGTCCGTCGGTCGGTCGGTTGGCTGGTCCAGAGTGAAATATCTCAGCAAATATTAGATGGATTGTCGTTACATTTTTCAGACTTCTTGATCCACTGACCAATTTCATCAGGTCAACATTTGAATTTGTCCAATACTTTGGTTTCTGACCAAATACCTGCAGAACTTGACATTCCCATCAGCCTCAGTTGTACTTTGTTTACTACTAAATACAAAATATGGATTTTTATATCAGAAGAGCCTCCTGTGTGTGTTCACTGTGAGTCTTTTGTCTCCGCAGAGCACTGCTGGGATACCAAACCACGTTCTCTCCTCCAGAGGATACTTCTTCGACAACCCTCGTCGGTACGACAGTGACGATGACCTGGCGTGGAGCATTCCTCCCCAGAATGCATCAGCGAGGTACAAAGCACCACCACTGATGTCACCATGACCCTTTTGTATTTGGTATTTCTGAATTAATATAGATAAAGCAGCTATAATCAATATTTGTATCAATAATACATTAATAAACCAGCTGACTGACGGTTTGTCGTCTCTCTGACAGTCTTTCCACCGACTGCTACGACTGGGGCAGCCGCCACAGCAGCTTCACGGTGCACACAAACGGCGACGAACAGCGCCTGACCGCCACCGCCGGAGAGCTCCACCCTTACCCATAATCCCCCTCTTCACTGTACAGCATCACTCTGCACTTTGACACCGATCAGTTATTGTGTTTCTTATCATCACTGATGTAGAAGTTTGTAGACTCACAGTAGAGACTTTAGATGAAATACCAGAATTCTCAGCAGGGTTCCTACATGGAGTTGTTACCATGAATGTCTTAACCAAACTTAATCCAAAATTTGTTGAGATATACTGTATCACGTATGTGAACCTGGTGGTGACGCTAAAGAAAAAAAAAAATCACCAAAATCACTGGGAACCATCCTCTGGGG
Organism: Anarrhichthys ocellatus; assembly: GCF_004355925.1. Classification (NCBI taxonomy): domain Eukaryota; kingdom Metazoa; phylum Chordata; class Actinopteri; order Perciformes; family Anarhichadidae; genus Anarrhichthys; species Anarrhichthys ocellatus. Next base: position 875,461 of record NW_022280142.1, read on the forward strand.
AACATGAATGCACACAATTTTGTGCCAATCCATCAGGTAGATGCAGAAATCTTTAACTGGATAAGTGACAACTTTGACCTATTGGTGTCAGAATATCATCAAAGTCTAGGTTTATCCTCTGAGGAACATGAATGCACAACATTTTGAGCCAATCCATCAGATAGATGTGGGAATATTTAGTGAAAACTTTGACCCGCTGGTGACAGAAGCTCGTCAAAGACTTTAGGATTCATCCTCTGGGGAACATGAATGTCCAGACAGAATTGAATCACAATCAATTCAAAGCTGTCGACACTATTTAATGACTTGATAAGTTTCTGTCATGACTAAAAAAAACAGAGTGGAGCACTGAGATACAAAGTGCGTAAAATCACAGAGGAAAATAAAGAAGTACCAGTCACTGAAATTATGATTATCATAATACATCAAAAACTCATCAGGTGTATTTGCTCACCATGTTTGATTACAAGTGATCCAGACTTGTTTAACTTTGTGCAGGAGCCCTACTTCAGAGAGAATCCAGGATTTATAGACCCACAGTACGTAGACGATGTTGTGATGAATGTTTCTTGATTATTTGGGGAGTTTTTCAAGGATTACTCAAGTAGTATTTATTTTTTGAGGTTCTCAACTGTAAAGTAAAACTAAATGCATCGTAACGCACACGGACACATGCACCGTGTGTTAATTCAACATAATCAATATCCTGTAAATATCAATAGCCAGACATCTGAACACCTCTGCGCTGTTTTGATGTTCACCTCAAAAGATCCGCAGATTAACAAGTAATTTAACGGTGGGTTTTCATTTTATTTTTGAAATAATTAAAAACGTGAAATTATTTGAGTTTTGTGAAATTTCAGATTTCTAGAAGTTGTGTTGTTTCAACGTGAACATCTTTTAAAACTCTGGAAAGTAATTAAACCATCAAAACTGTCGAATCATTTAAATCTGAGGAAAATCACGATTTTAACATTAATATGTTAATATGAGCTTTCTTTTGCAGTGTTTACATTTCTGTCCCGATGTTCAGAAGAAAAGAAGTCTATATTTCTAACAGACGCAGGTTTTGTAAGTTATTTGTACAGAGTCTCACTGAGATCGTGCGTTTTGTTGTTGAGCTTTGTTGTGCTTGTGGTTTGTGTGTTTGTGACGTGACGACACAAAAAGACTTAAATTAAAGTTGTCATTACAACAAACATGCGTTCATTTCATTATTTCTTGATCTCTTCATTTTATCAAACAACCAGTGAAGGAAGCAAGCTTTGAGTGATGCTCATATTCTAATTTGGTTTATGACCAAATGCCTGCAGAACTAATGACATTCCTGTCAGCCTCGGCTGTGCTTTGTGTTTACCGCTGAAGTCAAAACGTTAGCATGCTAACATGCTAAGTTAACATGATTATGATAAACATCATACGTGCTTAACTTCAGCATGTTAGCATTGTCACTGTGAGGATGTTAGCATTTAGCATAGCAGCCTAAACCCTTGATGAACTTTGCACACATGAAGGGAAACCTGGAGTTTTCTATCTAACCGACTAGTCGGGACAACAGTTTCTGAAATTGGTCCAGTTTTGAGGAAGAGCGCTGCAGACGGTTATTTCACCGGGATATTTCACAACAAGACCCGAGCGGGATGTGGGACACAATAACAAACAATCAAGTGAAAGTTAAAAAGAAAGTTCTCTCTAAAGTCTTTTTCCTTAATGTTGTCAGACAATCTGAGCCCGCCATTGTCAAATAGAAGCACCGTTAGTGGACTTAACGTCATATTAGCTGGTTACAGCGTTCTCCGTCAATACTGGACAACTTCAAAAATTGTTGTCCTGATTAGTCACTTGGACCCAAAAACATGGAAAAACACCGAAGTTACCCTTTAAAGAGGTTCCCTGTGGAGTTCTCTTGGGAACAAACTTCATGTTTACATTCAGAATTAAAATAATGTATAGGCCAGTGTCACAGAGTCTCACATGAGAATAATATATTATATAAAATATTATAAAAGAACAAAATGTGTAAATGTGAGTATTTTACTGGATCAGTCGAAAAAAAATCAAAATTCCAAACAGAGCTCAGTGATGTCCAGAAATATTTATTCTTGTCAAATAAATATACTCAACAGGTACACACATCAACATGGTGCAGCTATATATAGATTCATAGAGATCTGAGAGCAAAAGAAAGAAAGCTTTAACCTGTGCTGCCTCTTACACACTACACAGATTCAAACATGAAGAGCGTGAGGATCAGAAGCAGCTTCCGTTCGTCTTTTTTTCCAAAAAATCTGGACTTCGTTTTAAGGCTGAAGAGTGGACCGTACGGGACGTCCCGCTGCTGGAGGGCATGCAGGGCTCAGAGGAAGGCATGCACATGTCTCACTCACACTCAACACACTTAGTGCAGCACTGCTGTCTCACTTTCACACTAAGAAACAAAGAAAATAGACTTAATCAACTAATTATAACTTATGTTATCATTTAAATGTTTGTGAAATGTAATGATAATAATAATAATAACTTATCTGACTCAATGTGTTTTAAATTAATTCTTTGAATTTTCTAGTATATTGTCTTAAATTTATCATTGAATTCACAAAATCTTTGATTATATGACAGAAATGAAAAGAAGTCGCTTCCGTCCCGGCATTTCATTTAACATTAATTCCCCCCCCCCCCCCCCCGATCCGATATATGGCATTAAAGTATGAGATAAGGCCAAGAAGAAGATGGAATTTTACTCTTTATATTGTAATTATACATCTTTTTATCCTTTTTCAGGTTTTAAATTATTAAATTATAAACTACAAGCCTAACTCTCTTTATACTGAACAAAGCTTCAACATATCTTATCGCAACATCTTTAAACTGTCACGTGATCGAAGAATCAATTAAAGAAAAGATAAAAAAAACATACATAGAAAAAAAATGAACTTAAAACTCTTTGGTCCACTTCATATAACTAAATACTCAGACCGGAGTCGTGAGTAAATCTGTAAAATCACCTCGTAAACCAGTTTGTCCAGAACGACGGACGCGCTCCGCATCCTTTGCTTGTTTGACGTTGCTTATTGATCGTCATCATTTCAAAATGGTTCATGTTGAAGTTCTCTTTGTGACGTTATTCCGTGTTGTTTCAAGGTACTACTCTCTCAAGATGACACGCCTCCTTAAAGTGTAAGTCTGGTGATATTCTACATTTATCTTGTCGTCAACAAAACATTAAAACCATCAATGAATGTTTCTACTAACAAGTGGTGTGTGTGTGTGTGTGTGTGTGTGTGTGCGTGCATGCGTGTGTATCAACGCCTGATGTCTCTTCTTCCTCTGTTCCACAGAGCTCCATTAAAAACACATCGGTGAGCCTCACTGTTGTTCCTTCATCACCATGAACACACACACACACACACACACACACACACACACACACACACACACTCTCACACACACACACACTAGAGCACCAAATATAGATTAATCCGCCGCTGAAAATAGTCCCCAACAAATGCACTATTTCCTCCTGTTGATGGCCAGCTGTTTTAGGACAAAAGGAAACTATACATTTGTGTTTTTAAAGACTTACGTCTTCAGCAGGAACCAAAGGGCTCGGAGCTGAGAGCCACAGACAGGAAGTCAGAGAGACACACTAACACATTGTTGGTTTGAGTCTGAACAATGGGGCTGTTGAGTATGAAAATAAATAATAAAAGCAGAGAATGTTTCTTGTAGTGCTGATCTCAGGGGAACCGCCTCAGAGACGTCAGCACTGGACACAGAAGTCCTAAAGACTCCTCCAGCATCCTGCTGATGTGCCGCTACGCTCCATCAACTAAAAGCCTCTCATCCAGGGCCTTTACAAGTCCGTCTCCTAATTAAATGTAAAATAAAAGATAGTAATTCATCTCAAGAGAACCTAATAAATCCTACTTTCCTATTTAAATAACTCTGTCTCGACTAAAGCTGTGCTTCAAGACAACACGGCTGAAGCAAAAGAATAAAAGCGGAGAAAACTAGGCGGCACGTTTGTAAAATACAACAGAAACGTGACACTTTCACACAAACAAGAGCAAAAAGCTGCTACTGTATCAAGGTTAACTATGGAAACAAGTCACAGTCCATTATCTTATAGCTGCAACTGTTGATCTACACACACACACACACACGCACCAAAAGGTTCCAACTTCACACGTTGCGTTTGGCTAAAAATGGACATCGTCTTTATGCTTCATCCCTTTCTACGAGACAACAATCAGAAACATCACATAGAGTCTGATTTAATCTATTTAAGAAACAAACGCTGTATTTAAAGTGTTGCTGTTGAACCGGTCATAACGGATTCGGTGGTCTTTGCACTCACACACACTTGTTATCGTCCACTCGCCTCGGAGGCCGATAGATGGATAGACCGGTAGGTCATATCCGCTGTATTAAGCTACATGCATTAAGCCAGATGATCACATGACACCATGGGGAGTCAGTCCATATGCATATCTTTGTCATATTTCCTTAAAAAAAAATTGGAAAATCAAAATGTATATTCATGTAAAATTCTGGATTTGTGATCCAGAGTGTGCTGAGAGTTAACGGGGCCGTCGGGACCTTTCTGGGACTGACGTCACTTGATTGCCTATTTTACATTTTACACAAAAACAAACTAGTTACTTTGATTTATTGTTCAGCCGACCACTGCAGGGTGTTACAGAGACGGGCTGCTTACCGCACCAGAAATAAAGAACTCTGCTTCTAACATGAGAAGGAATTATTGCATCTTCTATTAAATATAATATGATATAGGCTTATTAAGCTTCAGGGGAAACGAGCAGATGTAGCTCAGGCCACATATTTAATGAGATTGTTTAAACTCAGCATTTCAGAACTACGCTGATAATGAGAGGAGTCGGGATCCGTCAGCAGGTGACACTGATTGATGAATCATATCAGCTGACTTTGCAGTAAATAACCTAATAATGTACCTTCAGAAAGCTTTAACAAGCGATGTGAGACTTTACAGACTAAGCTGAAGTTAGTTTGATAATCACGCGCCTTTTAACCGCCTGCATGGAGTTGAAGTTAGTTTCAGGTTGGATGCTGCTGCCGGACTGGACAGAATCTACTTAAATCAACTAGTCACTGAAATCCACATTAAAAAAAAAAAGCCTGCATGGACATTTCACACACAACACGACTCACATATGTCTGCACACACACACACCTTCTAGCGAGCTGACATAAATTAGGCCTGAGATGGTTAACACGAGCAGATTGGTCCAGATCCTCAGGCTTTGAGCAACAAACTTATCTAAAAAACAACAGGAGAAGGAAAAGGTAAAAGGAAAATAAAAGTTAAGTAAAGAAGAGGACAGGCAGCAGCGTCCTGACGGTTCAGACGCACTTTCTATCTGGAAGAACCGTCCTAACTTGAGTCCTCTCTCGGGACAATATCCTTACGTAAGAGCCCTAAAGGTCTGACTCAGGCTCACATGACTGTAAAATCCAACAGGATGTGATGTCAGCAGAGGGCGGGGTCAGCGAGAAAGAGAAATGACCGGTGAAGTGATTCACCCACGACTGCGTCAACTCAAACTCGGACACGGTTTGCTCTGCGTCCTGGAGTCAGATGTTCGGCTGGTCACCGCTCGGTCTGTGACTTCATTCCAAAGATCTGATCGTGTCGAAACGTCACAAACAAACCTGCTGATCTTACAGGTCGACCTCTCAAAAGAGACCCCGAAAGAATAAATGTATATAAATGAAAAGGTTTGTACACTGGCCGACAAGTTTTACAGCAGAGAGGAAAAGACGTCGGGTGAAGTTTTTTAGAACCTGGAGACTTTCCCGACGTAGGCAAGAGGAGGCAGAGGAGTTAACATTCATAATCTACTGGAGGAGGAGGAGGAGGAAGTACAGAAGGGAAACAGGAGAGAGATTAGCGGGAGAAGAGAGTGTGTTTGTGGGGGGGACGGTTGGGTTCACTGCTGATCCTGCTGTCCATGAAAAAGGCCTTCTTCTGGGTGAATATTAGACTATTGCAGTTCTCTTGGGGGCTGGCGCCGCCTACTGGCCAGGTGGGACGTCGCCTTCTGTTACCTGTTGTCCTTCAGCAGCAGGCGGAAACTGTGGAGCTGATGTATACTGGTGGACAACCTGAGAGTGGGAGAAAGTGGTGGTCAGGGAAAAGTAATGAAATGGTGGCTGGTAAATAGAGGGCGCCACCGGCCGCAGAGTTTACGCCAAGAGTCAGAGGAGGAGTATTCATTTCCCTTAAAGAGATAGTACAGATTGTTTGAAGTGAGGTTGTGTATTACCGACAGCAGATGGCAGACGGGAGCAACGAAATGTACTGCTGTGGACGGGGCGGCAGTAGAAGGTATTTTTGATTTTTATGTTGTGCCGTCCGATGCTCTCTTCAAAGCCACAAGACTCAGTTATTTTACTTCGCTGAACACCAGGAGTTGCTGGTAGTGTGTTTGTGTTACTGTGCGACTCTGGTGAATCTGAACTGACCCTTTAAAAACTCCACACAAGTCTAACAATAACACTAACTAACAGACCGCAGCCGCCGTAGACTGCGTGGCTTTGACGAGAGCATAGACAACCGGCAACGTAAAGCGCTGAGAATATTGTAAATATAGCGTACATTTAAAGGGATAGGTTGTCTAAAATACGTCCACAACAGTACGTTGCTTTGCTCACGTGCTGGTACTCCCGTGTCATCTACTGTAGTGATACACCGACTACTGATACGTGCACTTCAACACATCCAAACTATCCTTCCAAGTGTCTGCCTGTAATAGTCTATCGGGGCTCCAGAGAGCAGCGACTGTACCTGGCGAAGCCGTTCAGTAAGGCCACGATCTCCTGTCGAGTCAGCTGGAAGCCTTTAGAGGGGCTGTGTTCAGGGAGGTTCTGGATCTCCTTCTCGGAGAAGAGGATCTTCAGAGCTGTACCGAGACCCTGAGTCTGCACACAACGCACCGGAAGGAAAAGCGTGAGAGCGCTCCGGTGGTTCTTGTCTAAGTTTACGGTGCGTCGCACAACAAACACGGTTGTGACGTCACGACTGTACAATATAAAAAGACAATTTCACAGTTTTAGACGTGAACAAGAATCTCTTTAGAATCACTGAACACGGTTTAAAATGCGAGCGTTGATTCAGAGGTGTGGAACCAGTTCTCTGTCTCAGTTTGATGTTTGTAGAAATAGTTCAACATATTACATCTGTGGAAGCAAACACACATCAGTGAGTCTAAACCCACAGAGCAGAGACACGGGGCAGTGCGCTCACCTGCAGTTTTCCCCACACGCGACATTTACTGCAGCCGACGCAGTCCATGATCCTGGAGATGTTTTTAAAATGGAGGCGAAATTCCTCCTAAAGGATAAAAGAGAGCACACGCGCACACCCACACACACACACACACACAGACACAGACACACACACACGTTTTTTAGCATTAACAAGAGAGCAAACACACCACAGACTAAAGAGGCACCTGCTCTGTTTGAAACCACAAAGACAAACATCATTGGGTATCACACACACACACACACACACACACACACACACACACACACACAGAGAGCGATTGGTCGCTCTGCGTGTGTGATGATGAGTTTTTGGATTCACCTTTAACATTTTGGCTTCGATTTTGTGTCCGGCGAACATGGACTTCTCATCAAAGTGCATTGGGAAAGCTCTGGAAGACAAAAGGAGCGGTTAGTCTCATTATTACTATGAGCAGAGGTTAAAGAAGTACCTCGATCTTTTACTTGAGTAAAGGTAGTAATACCACAGTGTAGAAATACATCAACATCTTACTGAAGTAACAGAATAACAGTATAATCATCAAAATATATACCAACTGAACTAAATTGTACTTTTTCTCCTGCGGTCAGTGAAATAATCTTTCCTCTCTTCTTACTTCAGACGACCAACGAACACGCCCCTCTTACTTGATCTCGTTGAAGACCTGCAGCAGCAGCTCCTTGGTGGCTCCGTCCTCCTGCATGTTTCCCGTGTACAGGTTGACGAACGCTCGTTCGAAGTACGGCGCCACCTTGTAGAGCGCCCGCAGCTCGATCAGGTACAGGAAGTAGAGGTTCTTCAGCCGCCGCGTGCCCTCGCCCTTCGTCTCCGCCGTGTCGAAACGCTGCCGGAACTCCTGAACGTTTGGGCCCCACACCGACCGGCCCCAACCCTCTGAGGGACCAAACAACAAGGAATCACTGTTAGCCACACGCATCACCCAAAGTTAAGGTATCAAAGTAAGGTATCGATTTGGGGTCCGTGCTGAAAGTCAGATATCGCATCAACAAGAGAATCAAACACACAAACAACTGTTCTGAGATCAGATTGACGTACCGTCCAGCAGGAACTCGGCACACAGGTGGATGTTGATGCTGCTGTGGAGGCCCGAGATGAGTCGGTAGAAAACTCTCTTCTCTAAACACAAACCTGAAGACGCAGAGAGGGAACAGTGAAGAGGAAATGTTTTATTAATGCAAAGGAAACTAACTAAAGAATCCAAAAGACTTGGAAGCTCTATAGAACATTTTCTTCCTTTCCTCCAGTGATCATCTCCTCCTGCAGTTGGGTTATTTGTCTTAAAAGTCTTTATGTAGGTGAACGGGATTTCATTTTAAAATGCAATCTGCACGCAAATCACCACAAAGATTGGGCGAGTGAAAGCTTTTTGGCCTCTTTGTACCCAACGAACTCTGACAGCGAGGAGATAAGAGAAGCTGCTGCTGTCAGCTGGAGGTGAAGACGACAGGAAACGGATATCTTTCATCAGAAAGATCAGAACGTTTGAGCTCCAGATGTAGTTTGGTTCACACGGTCGGGGCCGATGATGGAGAGCTAACCTCAAAGTGTCTGCTGTTGTTTTTAAATGCACACAGACGAATGAAATCCATGAAATGAAAAGATAAAAATGCTTCACTTGTCACACTCTTAGATCACACAAAAGATGCAACATTTGTTTTCTAGGTCAGGAGCTGGCAGGAAGCGAAAGTTTAGAAAGGAAGTGTGAAGCTGTGTGTGAACTTAAAGGTGACGGTTCTGTTGAAGAATGTTCCCTTTGAGAAGAAAGATATAAAAACACGAGGAGGAACTCACCTTCCAGCCACTTGTAGAAAACCTCTCCTGCAATGTGAGCGACACAAGAAACAAAACTATATTATTATATTTATTCATTTACACTAAAACTAAAAATACAGTCACGTGAAGACAGTGAAGTTTTACTCACCATCGTCGTCTCCTGAACACAGAAAGACAGAGAACAAAGCTGTTAGATCTGTTCTACTAATAAACACAAACGTGTGTGTGTGTGTATATATATATATATATATATATATATACACACATATACACACACACACACTCGGTAAAAGATGCACAAGATAAATAAAGAAATAAACAGAGCAGAAGCTTAATGTCTAGTTTGTGATTGTACAGACATTTCTGGATCTACTTTTGTCAGTCAGGAGCAAAACCAGACAAATCTGAAAATTAAAATGATAAATTTGAGTTGTGTATTCTAATCAGGGGCAGATTAAATACAATATCATCCACATAGTACAGAAAGGTTTGTAATTCTTGCATTATGACTATGTTCTTCTTTAAACATTTATGTAATTATGTTGTATAAGTAGAGTTACAGGATGCCCATTGGACATAGAAAAAGAGAGATTGCATAACTTCAAATGTCAAAAGATAAACCATTTTAGTTAACGTCTCTAAGACACATCGGTACGTTACGGTTAATGGTCTGTATTTCCTGTCTGGTGTGAGGCATTATGGGTAAAGTTGTGGATTAGAGATTTCTACAAACAGCTTCCGTCACATCTCTCCGTTAACAAGCTGACTCACCTCTGCTCGGAGCCAGAGGGTTCAGAGGTCGGTACACTGATCTGGGCCTGTCGACGGAAACAAAACAAATGTTTTTTTATTAGTAATGATCAATAATCATCTCAGGTTTACAGGCAAACTGGCCAGAGGCAGATTTTCAACTTGATTTTTGTCCATTTGTTAGAAAATAAAAAGCAGACAGAGCAGAAATCACTTCCTCCTACATTTTCCTTTAGAGACGTTTTAGAGCCGTCAGTAATGTGTTTGAGCACAAAGAGTAAAACTATTGCATCAGACACAGTTAAACACAGAGCTGGAGCAGGGAAATGAAAATATGTACCAAGTACGGTTAGGTGTAGATGTCCAAACCAATCAATAATACCAAAGGTTAAAACTGACTTTAGACCGCAGGAACTGTCTGAATTAATCTGACAAATTACAAATCTTAGAAAGAAAATCAGAATCGGTAGGTCAGAGTTTTAAAATATCGTAAATGGCCAAGAAGTGTGTGTGTGTGTGTGTGTGTGTGTGTCTCACTTGAAGCAGTTTTCCTCATAGATGCTATTCCAGACCCTCCAGGCTGAAGGACCCTTGTATCCAGTGAATCTCTCCGGATTCAGCAGCAGATCCACATACTCAGAGTCTGGAGAGGTTTCATCTAACACACACACACACACACACACACAAAACAGACTTTAATGGACTGTGGGCTTGTTGTGGTGTGTAAACGTTCCAACAACATGATGGAGGTACGGTCATGAGGTCATGAGCATCTAATGGAACGTGATGAGGAGATTTCAGGGCGATCTGCCCGTTAGATGTTGATATTTCAGTGTACAAGTAGAACATGTGTTGCGATGGTGGCGTTAGATTAAAGCTCGGGCAGGGGTCCATCTTTAACAGACGTGTTGTGCGTTGGGTCAACGTGTTGGACGGACAGAGTGAGTCCTCACCATCCAGCTCACAGAAGTAGTCCTGAGCGTCGTCGTGTCTCGCCCAGTCAGCGAACGCCTGTTTACTCTGGTTACTGAAACAGGAAGTAAAGTAACGTCTTTATTGAACACTGGAGGAGAAACTGAGGCAAGGCAGCAGCAAAATAAATAGATGGATAACAACACGATCAAAAATGAACATATTGACATTTAAATATAGAGAATTTGAGTTTAAAACGGCCCCTTTGTTTTTCTTCGTCTGTCTTTGCGTGATATCCTCTGGCTGTTTATGTGTCCGTGCACTAGTCTTCACTCGTTTTGCAATCACAATAAAAGGGGGAAGAAAGGATCTCTAATATTTCAGACTTTAACCTGATGAATCTATTTCAATGTATAATTAAACTTCAGGGCTCCACAGCTCTCTCTGATTAATGATGGAAGAGAGGGTTGTAGTATCAAAGATTTATCAGATCACTTCAAGGTGTTAATAAATACGTGTACGAGACTCTATGTGATCGAACACAGAGGATGAAAGTCTGTTCTCGCTCTTCCTGGTCTGTTCACCACTGAGGTTATTTTTAGACTTCCGAGTCGAGCAGGTTTTTTAACACGACGAGTGTCGTATTATCTTTGTCGTTTCAGCACAAACTTATCCGTGTTCTCTCATTTTCTATCAACTCGCGATAACCCTCCGTGTTTTTCCACAACGGCGGAGCGGTGAAGGTCAGTCTGCTGAGAAACTCCCAGCAGCTGCCGGCCAGACGCTGCCGGCATGTTGGACCTGGTCACCGTCAGCTGCAGCCGGCTGAATGAAAAGAGACTTCAGCCGGTAGATAACGCAGACGGGAGGAGAGGGCTGTGGTGTCACCTTAGGGTGCTGTTGATGGCGCCCAGCTCTTTGGCCTGTTCACACTCCGTCACGTCCGAATTCGTGTTCGCTGCATGAGAGTACTGGAGACAGAGAGAAGAGAGGCCGTTAGATAGAGGAACACTTGTCAACGCGCGTGTTTTAGGGCTACAATTATTTTCATTGTCTCGTAATCTGCAGATTATTATCTAGATTAAACGTTGGACTGTATGTCAGACAATAGTGAAAAATGTCCCACTTTCTCAAAGCCCAAGCTGTTTAAATGTCTTGTGTCAGTCCAAAACCCAAAGACATAATAATAATTTAATATGGTATTTGAGAGGCACATTCTGCCATTTCTTTAAGATTATAAAAATAGATGGAGATACTTTATTTTGTGTCTGATAAACACAACTCTGTCTGTTCCTGCTGTGGACGTCCATGCCTGGGGGGGGGGGGAGGGCCTTCTGTTTGACGCTGTGTTTGCATTGTGACATCACCTCTGAGCGTTGTGTGTTTAGAGCAGCTGTTGGGAAAGCTGTGTTTTTCCGTAAAAACCAACATTTGAGGCTGTGGGTCCATAATCATTATGGGAGGTTTTTGATTTTGGGAAATACAGATGTTTGCTTTTCTTGCAGAGAGTTAGAAGAGAGGATCGATACCACTCTCATCAATGTTCAATATCTGTTCAATATCAAGCCACAGCTACCTGCTACCGAAGGTTTGCTAACATTAGCCACCATGAGCTTCACCACACATTGAACTGAAATGAGCAATCGGTTTGTTTCACTGCTTATGAACATTTGTGAGGGTAGATTGTGTGGTTTCTTCTGTAAATGGTGTCTGAGCAAAAGCAGCCAAACAAGATGTGAACCGTCTGAAACGGCAGAATTGATCCGATATCTGATAACCTGATGGTTTAATCTCTTCCTGTCTTTTGTTATGTTAGCATCAACACAAACGCTCATTCAGAGTGTGTGTGGAGTGTGCGGACTGGAGCTTCTGTCAGTAAAAGGCACACAGGTCACTTGTTTAATACGCAAAATATAGATTTAAGGTGACGTATCGCTGAAAGCCGAGTTCCAGATGTGTTGGTCAGGATTCATTCTCTCCTGAAGACTTTCCTCACACACTGCTGAGGTGGCACACAGTCATGTGCTTCCGTCCCACGGACCGTAATAGTTTTCCGGCCGACGGTCAGTGAGACACGTTCGACCTCGACTGAGACGTGTGCAGATGTCCAAACACTTCTGGGTCATCGCAAGACAAACATCAGGCCGCCAGCCAAGAGCCGGCAAACACTCGGTGTGTGTGTGTGTGTGTTTACTGAATCAGCTAATGAGACAGAAAGTGCTGGAGCAAACACAGCTGGTCCTAAACTCCACTAAACAGAGTTTGTTTTCCAGAGATGAAAAAGGTATAAAGTCCGTCTGGTTCATCGGGTGATGTTCTACACTTTAAAACAAGTATTGTGTGTATCAAAGAAACACATCATGAACATACTGTCGTATATTTTCACTCACACCGTCCTGCTGCCACCAATACTGATCAGAGCACCAATGTGGATTAATCCGCCGCTGAAAATAGTCCCCAATATGTCGTCTAAAAGATAACTCAGGATTTTGTGCGACTCATAAACAGACACGAACTAATTCAGCGATTTAACATAACTTGGTGATGATTTCAGCTCCATAAACATTTCTCAGATAAAGCTCGTCTGCCTTAACGACGCAGATTTCACATTTTTATAACTGCTGATTTAATATTCAGCGAAACATGACGCCGAATTTAGCAGAACAAAGTCATCTAGAAAATATGTATTTCATATCGGCACTGGAACTCTAACACGTTATGACAATCAGTTGAATTGTGTATTAAGATGTACATATATATTATGAGATTATCATCTGAGGTCAATCAAACGGTGGCAGTATTACATAACACAAGGGATTGTGGGTATTACGTAATGCCTGTATGACAGTTAGTCTTCAGTAACATTCATCTTCTACGTTCTCACCTTGTTGTAGTTCCCAGACTTGATGCCCACCGGGATCTTACTCTGTGAGACACCACAGAGACAAAACAACAATATGAGACCGCTTCATGCAAACAGATAAACAAATGAACCTATTGAATTCACTATTAATAACCAAATATAAAAGTACTAACAGACTACAACCTGTGTATCGTTGTCTTCATTCAATCATTTTCAGGTGCTTCTTGTTTGAAAAGTGCTCCATAAATAAACTATTGTATTTTTTTACAGGTTATATAATGTGTCATGTAAGGCATCTTTGAGTATCCAGAGAAGTGCTGTGTAATTAAGATATACTGCATTATTATTAATATTAATATGAGGCGTGTGTGTGTGTGTGTGTGTGGTTGACCTCTCACCTCTGGACAGGGCTCCACATGGCAGTCTTTGATGGCACAATGTGCATCCTCGGCCCAGAAGGGACAAGGTCGCTTCAAGTTCACCTGCAGAAGATTAGATTATATATATTATTATTAGATTATTACTTTAATGTTGGGTTCAACTAAACCAACTTCATCTCATTACTACTCAAAGTATTATTGTGACCTTTCTCTAAGCAAGTAGGACTACATTCATTTACTACACTTAAGGAGAAACTTGGGGTACTTGTAGTTTATTGGAGTATTTCCATTTCATGCTATTGTATATTTTGACTCCACTATTTATATTTGACAGCTTTACTTTATTTAGAGTTTATGAAACATGATATTTTGTTGTAAATTAAAGTACCCAACACAAGCACAGCTGAAACAATTAGTCCATTAATGAATTAACCCGTTTAGTTATTATTCATGTAAAAACATTTAATGCTTCCAGCTTCGCTGCTTTTCCTTTTTAGTTATTGCAATCATTTTCATGTATTTTGAATAACTGGGGTTTAGACAGTTGGTTGGACAAATTGCACTATTAAAAAAATTGTTTACAAACTAAAACAGATCAGCAGATTAATCCACAATTAAAATAATCATGAGCTAGTAACAACGCAGTGAGGATGAAGTTACTTCATGGGAGACATCAGAGTCGTTCGTCCTCTCACAGGACGGAGAAGCACATTTAATGTCCGATGAAACCCGGAGCTGTGGTTTTAAACACGGCGTAAAAAACGCTGAAGCGATGAACTGGAAGTTACTCCAGCCTCACAGCGATGACGACAGCCGACGGACTCAGCTGCAGCTGATTAACGCTGCTGTTTAACGTAAGCAGGTGTTTGTACGGTTCACACGATGACACAGCACTCGGCATCACAGCTCACGTTTCAAAGAGTCAGCAGCGGGGCGAGTCCGGTTTTTCATATTCTTTTGGGATACAAACATCGCCTCACTGTAATGTCAGACCGGTAGCTCAGCTGTTGCGAGCCCGTCTTTGGACTCTCTTTGTTCCAATGATGTGCTCGAGATGCATTCTGCCGTTAGATGTGAACATTTGAAGGCTGGTGATCGGTGAACGTTTACACTTCACAACGTTCTGGAGTCAGTCGTTAACAATCCTACACACAGAGGGCTCAATGCCAACAAATATTATATGGGAATAATATATGTTCACAAAGATATTGTAGCTTATTATTAAGCACAAAGTATACATTTTTAGGGTATAGTATTTCTTGTATTTATTAAAACTCATGCCAAGAATTCGGGTCTGATAGTAACTGAATCTCTGCTGAAGTTAAACTTTAAAGCTCTTTTTATTCTTCTCACAGAGCGAAATGAGTCAAATAACAGCTTAAAAACACCTCTGGGATGATCTTGACAACAAACTAACTCAAACTGTAATACTAGTTCAACACTGTCGTTAAACTGTAGTTAAAGTAAAACCTCCTCCTCTCACAGTATTGGCTCATGAACTACTGTTGCAACTGGTAAAGTATTTCACAATACTTCATAAACACATTGGTCGTCCTTCCTGTTCCGTAACAGCGTCATAACAAACGGATAAATGGGACTAAAAAGTAAAACTGCTGTTCTTCTTCTTCTCTTTTTTTTATTACATAACCTCTGATATCTCCAGACGTACGTACACACACACACACGCGCACACACACACACACACACACACACACACACACACACACACACACACAGAGTTTAAGAACAGCATGAACCTGAATAACTGGCAACAGCCCCTCCTTGTTAACACCTGTCATTGTTTCTACCTAACTAATCTGTGTCAGGCCAACCCAAGGAGAGACATGTTTCATGTTTTTGAAGGAAAGTTGACTGTGAAATACGATGATTTTACAGATGTTCTACAGGTTGTATGTCATCCAGATGATGTTGTTCTTCTTCTCGATAGGAAAGGTTTACAGGAAACAACAACACTTCTTCTACTCATAGTCAGGGAGAATAAAAGGGGAGGAAAATGCAAATGAGTTGCTCACTGTGAGCCAAAGTACAGTAAACAAAAACAAACAATACATAATTACAATATTAACCGTTCGCTCTGGAAATGGTGCAGTAAAAATATGACTATCCCCAGAATTCGGCCATTTCTGACATTATAAAATATGATTTTCTTCCCTTTTCATCATTTAAAGTGCTGGAAAGTAATTCGGACACTACATCAGCTGGGTACTAATACCACAGTGGGTCCTATGGTGTCGGCAGTGACGGTGCAGCTCCTACCCTGTAGTATCTGAAGTAGTCTTTCTCCGTCAGCCTCTTGATTCGAGGGTAGAGCTTGAAGTTGTTGAAGACGTCGATGCTCTCCACGTCGCAGAAGCAGTCGTCCAGGACGCCCGTCAGCTGAAGCAGAGCGCAGACAAACCGGCTGTTACTGACCGAGAGGCGACGCCTTCTAAAACTAAACTTCTCTCAAACAACACAACAGACCACCGAACAATAAGCACAAACTAAAACTTAGATGCGCCAGTAACAACTTTAATAACTGGTCACATTTTCACAGAACATGTTCTCACTCACCTGTATTCTACAGAGTTATATCTTTGTTCCTTTAAAATAAATCCTCTGTGTTATTGATACTCAGAGTTAAGATTCAGTTGAATAAATCAATACTGTGTATAGTATATAAGATACTGAATGTGCATCATTTATGTTTTTCTCTCAGTTTAATTAACTGAAGGCGACAATTGTTTTGATGATCGATTAATCGTTTGTTATTTTTCAAGCAAAAACAGTCAAACATTCACTTCAATGGTGAATTAAGTTCCGCTTTTCTAAGTTTTTTTTATTATTGTAAACTTAATATTTTTGGGTTTCGGACAAAACAAGACGTGGAGACGTCACATCTGAGCAATTATGACATTTTCTATGTAAAATGACAGATTTAAAAATAATCAATAAAGAAAATAATAGTAAGTTGCAGCCCTAATTAGGATATTATTATTATTTTGTATTTAATTTGTCATCACTTTATGGAGCACAACATGTTTCTACATCACATTGCTGCTGCAGTGCTCTGAAGTAGTCAAAATATATAAAAAAAAACAAAAATGCAGTAGAAATATGACTTCAGAAAAGATAAAATAACTTTCTAAATTGCCTCCAACTAGAATTTAAGCTCACCTACAACACGCATTGTCATTACAATTCATTGCCTTCAGCCTACGTGTTGTCTTCTGATTGTATTCTATATTGTGATAGATGAATGCGATGTATAAATAAAGTTGTATTAATATATTCATTGCTTCAAACTAACGCCTCCACCTGCTCCACCGCTGAGGCTCCGCTTCCCCTTTAACAGCAGGAGGCCAGCAGACAGACGAACCGCCGCCGCCGCCGCCTGCTCGTCCATACATAATACATCCACCGCTGTTACCTGAACCCACGCATACATCATTCACACCTCCACCTGGACGGTGCACCTCCACCTGCACACATGTTAAACTCAGACAAATGTGTTTGACCTGAGGAGCAACTGAACGACCAGAGTGTAAAATGTGAGAGCCTCGATGAGTTCAGTAATCAGAGGAAGGCGTTAAAGGTGGGGGGGGTGTTAGCACCACCCGGGTGTGGTGAGGAGGCTTTGGATTGGCTTATGAGTTAACTCTGTTCTACCTGTAATCTGAATCCACTGCACACACCTGGCTTAAGTGGATACAAAACACAAACACTGAGTGCATTTTATAATCTAAACCCAGATTGTTTGGTCTTTTAAAAATGACCTATTTTGGTATTTTTTTGGGCTGATTAACTGGCTAATTGTTTCAACTGTTTCAATTGTTTCTAAAGTAAATAAGTTAAAACAGCATTCAACACAGTACCTCATGTGTTACCGAGTAGTAATTCAAAGTCCATTCAAAGCGTCGTTTCTCTACGCGTCTCTTTTGGTTTTTGGCAGAAACAGAAGCGCTGTGTAAAAAGGACCTTGTCAGCGTTTCATCATCACCTAGTTAAAGTAAGTACGTAATGTAAACTTCATATTACTGATATTTTTAATGGAAATTTAAATCAATTATTTTTTCTGGTATTACAGTGAGTCAGACATGTGCCCCTCTGCCGTTCACAAACAGCTGGAAAGCCTCAGTAAAGTACAAAACTTCATCACAATGAACCAAACCTCTGAGTGCAGCTGTCCACCGAGCACCACGAAAGGCAGGAAGAGGCAAATCCCCCTCAGCATCTTTCTGCGTCTCTACTTCTGTTTTCTGTGTTTCAACTCCAAATTAAAACTTCCTCTCAGTGAACTTGGCGCCCAGATGTCACAGCAGCGGCAGCAGCTCTGCCTGAGGGCTGAGCTGTCATTTCAGACCTCCACTCCAGTCCTACTCGATCGAGAAGCCACGCCTCCAAACAATCAGCTGTCAAGCACTTAACCCCGCCCCTCAACGCCAGAGCCTCCCAGTTTGTAGTCCTCTTCCAGGGCTGAGGCCGCTGGGAGCGATTGTTGGGTGTGGCGCAAAAGACTACAACTCCCACGGGAGAGCAAGAGGCGGGAGCTCTGCAGCAGCCAATCGCGGTACACCACGCTGTTCTACTTAGTAATGGAAATAACAGCAGTTTGGCTGAAAAATAATCGTCTGTGTCTTGAGTTCAAGACGTTTGATTCTGAATATTACAATTTTATTTTTTGAATCGTCGTCAATATTTATTTTTATGAAAAGCTTCAATTTGAGTAAATATTAATATGAAGACAATGTAATGTTATATATATATATATATATATATATATATATATATATATATAAATATACAGAAGCCTAAATACAGTATTACTGTGACTTTCAAACACAGCGACAATAGAGTGTCGCTGCTACCTAGCGTCACACACAAACACGGTGACGTCACTTTAAGTCGACAGTAGAAAATGCTAGAAGATTTCCTTGAATGCTAGTTGTTGTCGTGTCGTAATTGCCATGTTTTAAAAGCTGAACATAACATTATGAAAACCGTAACAACGTCGCTTTGAATATAAAGGTTCCGCACAAGCACTCCTCGGTTAATGTTACACTTACGTGGCAGAAGCAGCTCTGGTCCTGGCTGTCCGACGAGGCTCCGCTCTGCTGCGTTTGGGGTTTTACGTTGTTTTGCTGAAACCAACCGAGAACAGAGTTCCCGAAGAAGAACCAGGCCAACAGCAAAACACCGAACGCTTGTAAAGTTACTTTCCACATCACGTACTGACTGTGCTGGCGGCGGTGCACCAGTTGGGGGGAATACATAAAAAAACAAGCAAGAATCAGTAGCACTTTCTTTCTGTCAGCTCAGTTAGGAGCTACGGTGACGTTAGCTTCAGGCTAACCGAAGTTAGCATCCGCAGTGACCGCAAATAAATCAGAGTGGGTCGGTGAAGTGAGTGTCTGAAGACCCTCACGCAGACATTTAGACTGCTAACTGCCCTGACAAAACCGGGGTCATTGATTTAAGACAGTACATAATTGGAGAAGTTTCTGTTCACCAGCTTCCTTATTTAGCATCAAGTTAGCTAGCAAAACAAATGTGTATCTTACTTCCGGCTTCACTTTTCAAAATAAAACGCAGACTCATTTGTGATAAATGTGTGCTGGTTAAAATCCTCAGTTCAAATACAATTTATGGTTTCCCAAAACACTTCATGACAGTGTAAAACGATATATATATGGGTAGATTTACTCAAGTGTTGTCTTACTGTTTACAAATGGCATTAATGTTTTATATATCTGTGCAATAAAAATTATTCTGTCTGTATATATAATATTTTTAGTTATAGTTATATTCTAGTTAGTGTGGATTTTTTACTTTTTTACTTAGTTAATATTCTTTACTGTTTATTACTTATTTATAATACTTGTTTTGATCTTGTTTTTACTATGTCTCTTGTTTGCACTATTCCATATATACATGCTCCACTATGCTGCTGTAATCTTGTTAATTTCACCACTGCGGGACTAATAAAGGATTATCTTATAGGCTATATAGGTGTATATACTGTCTACTTTTTTACACATGTATTTCTATTTCTACAAAGTAGTTAAATGTTTATGTTGTAACTTTGTCCAGCTTTTTGTTTTTAGCTCTATATCGATTTTGTGTAAATAATTAGTACATATATGAGACCAATGAGAATGAAGTAGCCTTGTAGAAGTAGGCCTACTCCACCTTTACTTGAGTATTTTCATTTTATACTTGTTTTTATGACACTTACAGATACAAATTACTTTTCTGATTAACAATTTACGTGCAAACATTAAAAACTTCTGCTTGCATATTTTTAACAATTACTGTTGAAGAGATGGACTTATTAGTCAAATAATCAATTATTCGATGGACATAACGTTTATGAGCAACTCTTGATGATAAATTGTTTGAATCATTTTTTTTTTTTTTTCAAAAGAGCAAAAGATTCAGCTTCTCCAATCTGAGAAGATGCTGCTTTTCTCAGTTTTATATCTTTGTAAATGGAATATCTTGGTTTTTTTTACTGGTAAATGAACAAAACAAAATATCTGAAGATGTCACCCTAAATTCGAGGACATTGTAAAAGATTATATTCATTGTTTCTGATGCTAAATAGATAAAGTGAATCATACTTTTTTTTTTTTGAGAAAATAATCAGCAGATTAATCAATGATAAGTCTGTGTGTACATTGAGAGCTGCAATAAATCCGAGTCAGATGTCTTGCCTACCTACACATACTTGGCTGATAAAGCTGATTCTGATCATCTGGCGATAATCTTTGGATACACCGCTGTTATTATGAAGCTCATTAATGTAATGCTGAAGCGTTTTATTTTGAAACTAGTGTGTTCTTCTCTGAGATGAGTCAGATGTGATTCCCTCCTGTGACCACCAGAGATGATAACAGCTCCATTTAGAGGGAGGAGAGTTTCAACTTCCTCCTCTGATTTAGCAACAAGAAGAAAATACAGGATTTACATGAGACATTTTGAACATTACAGGACAAACAGTGAGCTGGACTGTGAACTGACAGTCAAATAGTTGCAGAGCTGTGGAGGACTGAAGTTAATTGCTGTTCTTTGCTGACCCTAAGATATATGTTGGTGTGGGATTGACCTTTTTTTTTGTGGTAGCTGCAATAAACTCACACAACAGACAAAAGAAGATAAAGCAAGGAAAACATATTCCTATAGGTTAAACTTATCCTGCTCCAAATGTCTGTAACTATAATCATGTCTAACCCCTGAAGGAGGAAACACACCCTCACAAACAGAGCTGCTGTAAGAGGCGGTGCTTCCACGTCACGTTCCTGAAGTGAAACTTAATGTTTGTCAGAGTGAAGGCA
>NW_022280143.1:0-12599 GCF_004355925.1 Anarrhichthys ocellatus
TTACTATATTGTCATTTTTTGTATGAGAGTGGCATTTAGGAAACACTAAATTACCTATTTCTGTGACTTTCAAATCCAGCATTTGCCAACCATTATAGGATCAATAGTCACACTTTGTGTCACAATATAACACACACGGCATGTTTGTGTAATATGGTCCAGAATAAAATAAATATAAATCCAAGGAATCCATCTGTATTATGTGTGTATATCCATCGCAACATCTTGAGCACCGTTAATCCGATCTACTTCACAGGCATAGGGGAGTAATGTCTACCTGAGCAGCAAATTAAGTCACTCACCCTCTGTGTTTGTTGTAATCCTACCTTCTCCTTGTTTTGTTGATATAGCCAAGTCGACCACGTGAGCATCAAGTGCATGTGAATGTGCCCCACTTGTTAGCTTACAGTCGCTCTGCAGTGCTCTCCTACAACCCATGAAATAATGATGAGAGGACCTTTTATTTGTCTACCTACATACACAGGAGCCTGAAATGTCTGATTTATAACAATTAATGCTAATAAACAATGAATGTTCTTATATGTCTTGTGTTTCTAAATCACTGAAGTTTTTCAGATTAATAAAGTAATATTCAGTCAAATGTTTTTTCATGTTCAGTGACATTTTTCAAAATTCACTACAATTAAATATATCAAAGGTGAAACTCACAGGTTATGTTAAAATTACTTTGTTTTACCTTGTCATAAGCAGTAAGTAATTGATAACAAACTGGCCATTTTACACAAAATCATGAATAGCATATAGTTCATACTCCTGTGAAGCAGTGCCCTTTGTATGCAACCAATGTAAAGAACAGGTGTGGTTAAGACTGCCACTATCGATTATTCAATACAAATTATCAGATTTTCTTTTAGAATTTGAAGAACTTGATTATTTTTGGCCTTTTAAGGAAAAGGACAAGAAGTCCATCACAAGTTGCTGCCAAAATAATCTTTTAAATGTCTTCTCCAAAACCAAACTTAGTTTACAGTAAATGTCAAATCATAAACTAATTGAGTGTTTCTACTCAAGTGTGCAGTGTGTAATGGCAAACTGCATCCGTAGACTTCCATCTAGTCCTAACTTTTTAACCAGAGGTCCATTCTGGTAATTGGAGAGGAGACATGCCACAGTTAATAACCGATTGATGCTCTGAGATAGAGAAGGGAATTTCAGTATCAAACAGTTTGTTTTCCTCGACTCTCCTAATTAAACTCTCCACATGGACCCTCAAAGGAGAATTGGACTGGGTCTCAAGAACATCGTGCGCTGACATTTGGTTTCCGTTAGACAGAAAGGCAGGCCGGTGAACTTTGCCAGGGAGAAGGTCATCTATTAGGAAGCCCTTAGAGACCATAACAGCCATGTCAGGGGACAAGAGACGCATGATGCCCGATAGCCTCAAGGTCTTTTTGTTACTCACAGATCAACGGACACAAATATTAGCACCCCATGTGGTGCCATGCCTTAAAGGTGAAGTGGGACTTATGAAGTATGAAGAAAAAAAGAGATTACCTGGGTGTCTGCAGTCCCTGAATTTATGTGGAAGATGAGCTGGAAGTCATCCATGTGCACACAGATCCAAACAGGCAGGAGAGAAAGTTGGCCCCTGTTATAATGATTCTGTGTGGTAGATATTAAAACGGTGCCCAAGTTCCCTCTGGGTGCATCCACTTGACAGGTAGTTCAGAAACTCATCTATGGGGACTTGTTTCTGATGAGGGAAAAAAAAAAAAGGGCATGATCAAAATTCCATAGTATTTCCCTAAATAATGCTTTAAGATGCAGTGACTTTTACAGTGATGGCAATGTACTTACCGTCGGTCTGCTGTAAGCCGAGGCTCCTCTGGCCCATGTAGCCCGAACCATCCTTGCTGTCTCTGGTTCCATGAGAGTCCAGAATGCATCAGACGATCATACAAAATACACATTTTACTCTGGTGTTTGTATTCTTTCATGACTGATTACATTATGCGTATTCTAACGACATAGAAACAATATGAAAACAACGACTTAAATAAGTGTTCACTAATAGCTTGAAGAAAACTATTTCCAAGTGGCTATTTTTTAAATGTATTTTACACTCTAGTGACAAAAGCAATATGCATACATATTAAAGTAAGAATACTTTCTGATTCAGTCTCTGGTTGATCAAATAGCTTCAAGCTATTGTGAAATGGCTATCAATAGTGAGTAACGTTAGTTCTATGCTTGTAGTTTCTCTGGTGTGAAATCGAACGTCTTGTGGTGATCCGGCGAACCATTACAACTCACAGGGACCAGACCCCTGTGGGTTGCATACCATCATGTTCATGGTCCACCTCTGCACTGATACTAGGAACACAGAACGGTCCTAAAGCCTAGCAACACCTAGTCTGTAGGTTCCTCCGGGTCGGACCGGGTTGGGTTGTGCAGCCATCTTCAGCCGCCTGTTTGACTTCCTCGTGGACCTGTAGCACAACACCCCTCTCTCACACACACACACACACACACACACGTTTACCTGGCTTGGTCTTTGTTGGAAAAAAAAAAAAAAAAAAAAAAAATAGAAAGTCGGTTCATCAAAAAATGCAGATACTGTCTTCTGTCAATACAGCCAAACTGTCATGGGGTGTGGTGGAGGACTCAAACGCAGACCAGAAGTAGAGTGAAGCATGAATTTAATGAATACTTAAATCAGAACAGGACACTTACAAGAACACACAGGGGAGACAAGAGACGTGAGGGGAAATCCAGCAGGACGAGGCAGGGCCGGCAGACGTGGGAACCCGGGAACATGACAAGCCAAACAGGCGGGTCGACATGGCAATGGTCTGGCAGTGAGTGACTGAGAGGCAGGGGTTTAAATAGTGGCTTGAACAGGTGAGGGGAGTTGTGCTAATGAGGGAGTGCTTGATTAGTGATCAGAGGCAGGTGAAGGGAGTTAGGCTGGTGCTGAGGGAGTGGCTGACAGGTAGAGTGGGGAGGGTGTGGAGCTACACAAAGAACACAGAAGGCAAAGCCTGATCGTGACACAAACCCTATGAAGAAAAACAACAAGTTTAACATTACAGACACCAAGCTTGGCTACAGGCCGTTACAGGTCACTTAAGTATCTTCAGCTGCTCTGGGATAATTTAGTCTACGTATAACATTGGTAGTTTTTGATGTGGACCCGGTCTAGATGTGATAAAAAAGCAGTGAAATCTCCCTTTTTTGCATTTTCACAAATTAATAAAGCTTGTAGATTTGATTCGTAACCGTAAAGTTGAGATCCAACGTTGAGAACAACTTCTGTGTGAACTTTTTCCATGAAAAAACAGTTAAATGTGTAACTGCAAAACTATTTTGGAACTGAAAACCTGTGTTGTAACCAAAAAACTTGTTTTGCAACTAAAAACCTTTGTGGAAATCTTGTTAATGCACTCACACAATGAAAATGATTTGTGCAAATCTTTTTTCATTAATTTGTTCACCAAATGTCATGCACAGCCACACATCCCCTTTTGTATTCAAAAATCAAACCTATTGGTTCAGATATTTTTTACTGATTCAAAGTTTTGAAATGATTAGTTTAGAAAGTTTTTACACACTCACACATTTGAAAGTAGTCATACAAAATCTTTTCACACATTCAGATATAGTGTTGCAGCTTCAATACTTTTGACCCCATGGTGATTTACTAATGGCAGTTAAAAATTGGACACATTTCCTGCGGTGTGATTCATTTTCTTTCAGCCAGATGTATCAGTGCTATCAGATTTATTTTCCTGTGCTGGCAGCCTCCACGCTTTTGGTTTGAGTGTGTAATTTATGTTTGCAGTGGGAGTGATGAGATGGAATTTGTGTTGCAGCCTTAACACCTGACGTGCATAAAAACACAAGAATATTCTTTCTCCAGCCCTCTGCATGTGTTTCTTTCTCTTTTCAGGCTTTGGCTGTTGGAGCACGATAAGGAGGGTTAAACAAGGAGAGTAATGACTTTCCTCCCCCTCATATGTTCCTTGTCTTTTTATGGTTGACCCTTAAAATTGTAACTGCAGCCCACAGCTGCGGTCATGTCATTTCAATCCACAGCGTATAGATTATTTAATTGAGAGAAGTCTTCCTTCCTCATCGTGCACCATCAGGCAGAAGTGGATTTCCATTGAGAGGAAGCGGGTGGCACATTCAGATAACGCCCTGACTCGATTGACAGTTCGATTTAACACTGTTCCCTGCTTCTGACCACACCCTTCTTTGCTCCTTGTGCAAAGTCACCAGCGTTGTAGTGAGATCTGTCAGTGTTCCATTTGTATGATACAAATATACACCATATTGTATTTTTCACAAGACGAAATGTGTACTTACAAAATAAACATTCATTAAGTGTCTTTAGCAAAAGAGAGACTAATGAATAGAGACACTATAAAGATAAAGCGGTGTTGACTGTCTTGATAAATGGCATGGAATGGTGCGTGTGGGCTCACTTGTTTATTTTCACTGCCCTTTATTTTTGTTAATTAAAACCTTTGCTCGTTCTGCCTGCAGGGACAACTCCCTCACTGCACTCATGTACGTCAATATGGTATAATGCATGGAGCATACAATGAAAGTTCAGTGTAGGCTGGATGTTATTATTGACATCCATTATTCAAAATGATGTCTGTATGCTGTTTCATATTTTTAAATGTCCCTAACTATTGCAGGGAGGAACTATACAGACTACTGTAAACCAACACTTTGCCCAGGGTGACTTACAATGAGAGATAAGGGGTCAGTTGCTCACTGATACTTGCTCAGGACACACGTCTGTCAATTGACATTGATTGTTGCAAGATTAAACCAGGAACCTTCAGGTTACAGGACTGTCTGTCTACCCTCAAGCCTGCTAAATAAATGATGTGGGAACAGCAGCAGAAAGATGAAAAGCATGGGTAACCTGAAAAAATGTGCTTTAAAAATGGTTTATTTTAGAAATAAATGTGATTATCTTACCTAGAGCTGATAAGGTAAGGTATTTTAGAGTACTGAGACATCACGAGACCTCATCAACTTTGGTTTTCAGCCAAGGCTTAACTTTGAATCTAATGATGCATTTCAACAGCAGTGTGCCGTCCCTGTTGATCAGAAGGCACCTTAGAGTTTGAAATCCTGAAAAACTGCAAAGTAATCCCAATAAGTAAATCACATTTTGTATCTTAACTGTACCTAAAATATATTATATATAATAT
Source organism: Anarrhichthys ocellatus (assembly GCF_004355925.1). NCBI lineage: Eukaryota > Metazoa > Chordata > Actinopteri > Perciformes > Anarhichadidae > Anarrhichthys > Anarrhichthys ocellatus. The sequence continues at coordinate 5,193 of NW_022280143.1, forward strand.
ATTCCTACTGAAACATATAAACATCAAACAACAAGGAGGGTTAGGGACACCAAAACTAATCCTTCTGTACGCTCCTTCAAATCACATAGTGGTAGTAAATTGGGATATTACAAGAGTCTATTTGAGCCATTTATTGAAAAGCTCACTGCTGTATCTCACCAAGCTGTCTTGATTCTAGAGTTGGTATAAAGTTTCACAAGCCTGTGATTATCATAGAGTTCATAGCAGTCATTTCCTCCAGCGATGCTAAACGATCAAACTAACATTGTTCTGCTCAAAAGACTGATAAACCCACTCACATTTCCACATCAGAGTTAGAAACATTTTTCCCCACCAAGCACAATGGGCACACAGGCAAATAAACATGGTTAATTGGTGCCGCATGCTGACACATTGGAGGACACTTACAACACTGAAACACAGAAAACATAAAAAGCCTCCTATGTGCAGTGTGGTGCAGACATGATTTAAGAGTATAGAATTAACTACAAAACCCCCAAACTTTAGGAAGGATCCGTTTGCGTTTTGGTACTGTCGTGAGGGGTCCATAACGGTGCATAAAAAGATGCTTAAAATTAATTTGCATGGCTGTAGTTTTTTTCCGTTCCTATGGATACCTGCCAACATCCAGGTCAAGTCCACTGCAGCAGCAATACATTAGCAGAACATATTCCAACTACTCATAAACACTATGTGTTGGTGTCATTGAGTTACTCATTTTGCACCGAAATAATTAGATACATTTTTAAAAAACACTGTACAAAAGGGAGTTCCTCCAGATAAACTATTTGCTCCACAAACAGTAAACTAGACAGAGACTTCTAAAGGGACTGGTGGAATAGAATGGAAGAAATGAAAACCAATGAGTAAATCGTTTTTTCGATGTTTCTGCTTGTTGTGCATCAGAATGTCTGAGTAAATATTGTTTATTTCCCACTTGGATGAAAATGGGATAATTAAATGTCTATGAATAAACTGTGCAGCCATGAAATGCATCTCTGTTGATCTGTTATCAGCAGCATGTGGACAACAAAACACTCTTCATCATCTTTTTTTGCAGTTTGAATAAATGGGTACCAGACTGTGGCATTTTTCTATCTTCACTCTCACTTTTTTCTCAATACAGACAAAAACTTGCCATCACTCTCTATCACAGAGACCTGTAAAGTAATTTGAGAGAATATATAAAATCAGGAGCTGAAATAGCAATAGACCAGATAGTTGGAGTAAAAAATGTGGCTACACTGAGAAAGTAAATTACTCCAATTCATCACAGAAAAGGTCCTGGAATGCACTGAAGGGCCCAGATTGGTGACATATGCATGAGACTCAGTTTGTCCTTAAAGCAAAAGTTTACAATGATGCCGCAAGGACCACCTCTCTTTGTAGATGGATTTACAATCGTCCATCCTCACATAATATCTCCAGCCTGTCGTAAAGTCCATAATCAACTGATGGAGGGTGGGGGGATGGGGGCAGTCGATGTCTTGAACAGGATAAGAAGAGTGAATATTTTCTTTTTTAATACTAAAGCTGCTACAACGCCCTGCCACTTTCTTTCCTCTGACACAGCATCAGAGGTGAAAATAAAGAAATATCGGCCACAGCAGTAAAGCCTGTTGGAAATGGTATCAGGGATACAAAACTGGACTAATTAGCTCCTTAAAGTGAGGCCTACAGGGAGAGCCTGTGGCCTGAATCAGGAAGAGAAGCGCTTGTCCAACATGTCCTCACATTCTTATTTCCTTGTTGGACTGTTTCTTAGCTGCTCTGTATTCCTCTCTATTTTCTGCCTTGTGAGCTCCCTCAATGTATCTCGCTTGCCTGAGCTCTTTAGTAAACCATGGCTTGTTGCTGTTGCACACATGAATGCAAATTAGCTCTCTGAAACCACAGAAGTTTCCAACCTTACTCTATTTGTAATACTGCCATGGATCATCTCATAGCAAGCCAATGTATACTACTGTACAATATACAGACATGCATCTGTTAAAGAACACAGAGTCCTGTAATGCAGTGTTTTCATATGTGCACTAGCTGCAGGATCAATGCATGAGAGGGCAGATCAGAGAGCAAAGTCTCTGGCGTTCACCTATCCATTTTAGCTAGAAATTCAAGCGTGAATGTTATATTACTATACAGTCTATTTATTTACAGTAATGTACAAAATACAAAAACATACAAAATGGAAGAGTGTCAAACTTACCCAGTCTCCATTCATATTGCAATTTTAGACCATCTATATTTTGGATGCATCCATCTCACTATACCTCATCATCACTGTATCTTTGAAGTAAAAAAAAACAAACAGGCTGAGATATACAGATATTGTTTTTGCATTGTCCTCAGCACAAAGCCTTAGCCTTGTATTTTGATACTGTAGAACAGACATTAGACCAGTGTTCAGTGACCCTGGTTGTCACAACTGAACTTTATTGTTATGGGGCTACAGGAAATGAAATACATTAGTCATTTGTTCACAAAACAATGACAGTGATTGTGAGGTAATATACTACTTAATCTCTCACATATGTAGAGGTCATGCATGAAGCTTGATATTTTAATGCAGGTAGTTATGAAATAGCTGGCATGTACAGTCCTATTTTTTATGTTTTTTTTCAATCCAATTAAGAACATTGCATATGACATTTTTTAAAGAAAAGAATACTCTTTATACTGATGTCAATTTTTGACCTTAGAGACCAAACATAAATATTTGCCCTCTTTCAACTGGCAGCATGATCACGTTTTATGATGGCATCAGCCGCTGCTTTGGTGCAACTTTGTGTTGTCCAGTGCAATATGTTGCCTTTTGAACTTAATTCCATGCCTTGCATGTGTTATTGTTCTGTACATCTGTGGGGTTGTTAATAACGGGGCCGTCCACTAAAATTTTTAGAATCCTGCTCTGGCTGATGGTTAGTGTTGGCAGAGTGAATTAATAGAGTTCTGGATCAAGAGGAGTCACTGCAATTCAGTCATGTACTGAATGCTAAACAGTGGTATATATCAGGGATAGTGGGTGAGATGTGTAAGAACATTTCAAATAGCCTTTATATGCACTTTGTTCCACTTGTTCAAATGGAAATTAAAACTGTGGACAAGTGCTTTCTGTTGGAGATGGAGGACACTAAGAAGATAGAGTGTTTCCTCAGGCATTCCTGACAGCTTATAGAGCTGGTGGAGAAAAGTGGCGTCAACAGGCCTCTCGGGTGATTGACACACTTTGGCTAGAAGTCAAAGCATTTACAGATTCTGGGGGATATAAGTACTTTAAAGAATCAGCACAGGATGCCATCTGGCCACTCTGTCTGTATCCAATGCTGAGAGAGAGACGTTTAACCCGTACCATCCATGATATTTTGTGAGCTCTGGCCTGATCTATACTATTTACACAGCAGCAGTGTTCAAGCCTTCCTGGCAGTTACTGTGGAAGTGCAATCAATCAACATCTTAGGAAATACAGCTGGTGTTGAGTTCACTGTGAATAGTGCATATGGGGAAGTTCAAAGATTTTCTTTCTAATAGACAATCAACAAAGTGAAGACACGTTGGAAACAAGGGTTGTAGCTGCTATTCGTGATTGTATTTCTCTGACTTAGATCTTAAACTAACTCTATGAATGGAAATGTCAATCAGTTAGTTGGTTTGTCAAGACTGTAATATTTAAACAACTATTGAATGACATTTATGTTCCATAGAGGAGGAAGTTTATTTATTTTGAAGATAGTCTGGCTTTTCCTGTATCACCACCATGAGATTAACATTTTTAGTTTTTTAGTTAAAAATGTCTAAACAATGTTTGGATAGATTGCCATGACATGTGAGAGGATGACTTTGGTGATCCCTTAATGCAACCACAGTAAAATATTTCACCCCAAACCTCCACTAGCACATCGTTTTATAAATTGGATTGCCATAAAATTGTCCTTTTCCTCCTCAAGATGAATTGTACCAGTGAATTGATAATTAGAAATTGGTATTTGCGCCATCATCGGATAAAAACTGAAGTTGTCATTTATGACTGAATACCTGCGAAACTTAAGACATTCCCATCAGAGTCAGCTGTACTTTGTGTTTAGTTGAACTTAGCATGCTAACCAATATGGTAAACAAGCCTTCCCTAAATGTCAACTTTGTCATTGTGAGCATGTTCTTATTATTATTATCTTATTATTGTGCCGTTGACTTCTGTTTCTACTGGATTCCTGAGATTTTCTCGTCCGTCGTTCATCCACTGTTGCGAAAGCTTTAATATTATTTTCTACCTATATTTTTTATTTGTAAACCTTATTATGAACATCCGTTTTTCATTTTCTTGGTTATTGTCGCTTGGTTCTTTATTGATTGACATAACTTTACAAACATTTCTATAAGCACAGTATCTGGTGGCCTTTGTAAATGTTAGAGTCTCTTTACTTCATTAATCAGTGTCTCTATGCAGCATCACTTTCACTTCTTCCCTGACATTTCTGCTCTGAGACAAATTCCAGCACTAATCTGAGCTCTCCTTCACTCTCACAATGTGGCCAGAGGGCAGTTGCAGTTGCCGACTGCGAAATTGGCTCCGGACTTAGTAAATCTGGTGCTAATTACACACAGATTGCTGGTGTAAATTCAATGTATTATATATAATCTGGTGCTGAATATTTATCAGAGGAATGTAAAAATAATATTTCAGAAGCACACAAGCTTGAGATGGCACCTGAACTACAAGCTCTTGTCTGGTACAGTATCTATGTGTAAGGAAGGCTCTTTTATGTTCTCTAGTTTGACCTTTTGGTTTCTTTCAATTCGAGGAGAAACAATGTGAGACCCCCCCTTCCAATTAAAAAAAAGAAATGTCAGGATATGGCTTTTTCCATGTGAAAGAAACAGTATTTGCATTTCAGCTGCCCACATTTGAATTTATAGTGTTTCAGTAAGCTTGTTTAGTTGTGTGTTTAATCATTAGGGATATTTAGAAGAAAGAAGGGCCTCATTAGACTCTTGTAAAGTCTTGTATCAATACAGTTGGCTTTTATTGATGTAAACATAAAATGAGGAAACATCTCTCCACTCAAAGTTTTGAAGAGGTTAAGTTCATACAGGGCCATCACATATCCAAACTGGAGAGTCTCCAGAATTAGTGAGATTTATGACAACAATTTGGCTGATACAACTGTGGACACATTGGATGTAAATAACAGCTGCAATGATTAATTTACTCCAAAAAGTGACACAATGAGCAGAGGGTGTGCAGAATGACAAGTAGGGTGGTGAATATCTTGAGTCAGATTTCATTATCAATGGAATTACTCTCTCCTCTATTATTACAAGTGTGATAAAGACCAGCCACAAGGTTGCTGACCTCATCCACTGCACGTTTTAATCAGATGGCTAAATTAATAGTGTGTATAGTGTAACACTGTGTATAGTATGGATAAGTAAAAAAAGTTTAAAACATAAGCACACGATGATTTTGTTAGAGAGATCCACCACAGAGATTACATAGTTTCATTGACATGATTGTTTTAGCATGCATTGAATTTCAAATCTTGTCAAACTATAACAAAGTGGGGTTTATTTGCTAAGCCCATGGAGTGCTATAGTTTTACAATAAGGCTACTTCCACAATTTCAATACAAAAATGATCTATGTCCACACGGGCATTTCAGCATCGTTTTCAAAATGATTTCCATCCATACTAACACGCCTAAAAAACGAATATCACGTGACATTTCACATACACTGGACATGCGGGTGCTGGTGTAAACAGGAAATAGATTGGTTGCTGACTTACAGAAAATAAGTATTATAGTACATATTTAGTCTATATAATGAAAGGTCATGCTTGATACTTAAGATCTCGCTCTATAATCTTCCTCTATATACTCAAACAGACAAGTTTTATTTTTCAAACATAGTTACAAGGCTCTCTCACACACACACATCAAATTTACTTTAAAAATGAACACTTACAAATCAAAGTTCACTAGATTATGGTTTAATACATTTGGTCTACACACGTCCCTCACCCATTTCCCTTTGGTTACGTTTCGTTGTTCTCACACTCGTAGCTCTGCCGGGTGGCTAGAAGGCCCTGTCGCACTGACAAGCCTTTATGCTTATATTCATTTACAGTTCCTTCGTGGATGTCACAATAATTGTGCAGAATAAAATAAGCATTAATAAGAAAAGGAAAGGAACCCATTATGCGTCCATCGTCCTCCTCAAAGCCGCAAACCGTGACGTCCGCTTCGTAGGGCTTATAATGCCACTGGGCAAATCGCTCCAATTGCAGCTTGCTTCCTCCGCATGTAGGCAGTAGTAGAATTATAAAATGCAGAATTTAACTGCACAACAGCTGCTAGTATAGACAACAAGGTCAGCAACGCCTGTAGTCCGTTATCCATGTTAAATGTACCACTGGTAGTCTACTGGCAATCAAGTATGTTGTTTGTTTTCTTCCAGCAGCATGACAAATCAGGGACTGACACGTCGTGACCCAATCAAGTAACAAACGCGGGTGTCTACATCATCGTTTTCGAAAGGTCTACGTTTTCGCCTGGCCGCACTAGGAGGCAACCCTGGAGTCTTCAAACTAACACAGTGTTGGTAGCGTTTCTAAACCCCATCGTTTTTGGGGGTTAAAACCCCAGAATAGTGTGGATGCTAGGCATAAACGTAGCAAACGATATGTGTTTTAAAATGGAAACGTAGTAGTTGGGATCTAGCCCAATTCCTGGCAAAATTGCAAGCTGCATATAACTATCTTATCACCTAAGTGTTTTTTGAGTTCAATTGACAACTTCATCCAGTAGAACAAGATAATCCTCTCCTTCAGCACTGCAGTTTTGTGTGCATGTCGTAAATTTAGAATGTCGCACTTGCAACTCTACTAATTGTCCCAGTTTCCAGACTGCTCGCTCTCACTATGCTGCAGAAGAATTTATGTCTCTTGGTTGTTTCAAATACAGTCCAAAGATTTTTCTGATGACCAAATCCTGTAGGAGGGAACTTCTTGGACGAGCATCCAATTTCTCAAGGCGGTGCTCTTTTTCTACAGTACATCATGATTCTTATGCTTTAAGATAAAAAATCGATGATGTGGGATTTTCTTAATTCATGCATGCGCAAATTATACATTTATATCTATATAATCCACAGCATTGCAGTGAGAATTAATTGCACTTTTGTGCAAAACACTGTCATAATTCTTTTGCAATATTGTAAAAAACATCTTTTCTCCAGGTCCTCTGTCTTCATCCCACACAAATACATGCAGGTTTGGTTAATTATGTCAACTGTTGACTTTCAAATTGCCTATAGGTGTCAATGTGAGTGTGAATGGTTGTCTGTCTCTATGTGTCAGCAATGTGATTGACTGGTAATCTGGGGGGGGGGGGGGGGGGGGGGGGGGGGGGG
>NW_022280143.1:12699-36504 GCF_004355925.1 Anarrhichthys ocellatus
AACCCTGACTCTCGCAATGTCAGTGGGGATCAGCTCCAGCCCCCCTGCAACCGGGTAAAGACTAAGCGGATACAGATGATGGATGGATGGAGAGTGAGGCTGTCTGAATCAGGTCCAAGCTTCCTGCCACCACAGATCAATAGTTCTACAGACAATTTAATACACGACACAATACAAAATATTATAGGAAATGATCTGGAAAGCTTGTAATGGCAGAGTACCAATCAGAGATGTGTTGCAACGTGGGTGACTGCACGCTTACTGTACTATAAGTTGGGGTTATATAGAAAGCAGCTCTTTGTTCGTCTCCTTTTCACTGTAATCACAATGTAATTATGAAGTAAAAGTTATGGCTTTAAAATGAAGCTGTGTCTTGGTCACTCCTTTGTCATGCTGTTACATGTAATTCAGGTGTAACGTGTACAGTATAGTTTTCTACAAATCCTCAAAAGGATCAGGGTTTAGATTCTGATTCCAAACTGCACGACTGGGCCCAGTTGGACAGGATTCATTCTCCAAGGAATCATTTTAATTAGTGTAACTGTAATAATTAGTGAGTTATTTGTTATTGTTAATCCCCTCCTGGGCAACCGCATAGGTTGTTTTTTTTCCACCTCAACACAGGTATTAATTTCAGCAGCCAATTCCCTGTTGTTTTCATGCGCCCTTGAAGGTGGTCCAATAGCCTGACTCCAATCCACAGAGAAACTCCCCTGGGTTTCGTTTCATTTGCACATGATGTGGGTGTCAATCACTCTGCAGCATTTTCTGACTGCCAAAGAGCGTCTCGTCTGTGAGAAGGAAGACAGGCTGACATTAAAGCTTTGGAGCAGTCACTTTTTAATTCAGCTGCTCGGATACCATCTCCAGCTCTACACCCCGTAAACCATTAAGGTGAAGACAAAGTTAAAGTCCTTCAGGGGAGGTAGATCCTGCAAGATGCTATGATGTGTCATTGTAATGAAACCTACTGTATATACGGACTGCATGATAAGCAGGGTTGAAGAGTTAGTATTCATATTTTCAGATACTTATTTTCAGTGATAATTCTGTTCAAGCTTCCATAATGTAGCTAATTAACTGTTTTAAGGGTTTCTATGCAAAAGCCTTTTAAAAGTCCCCTGACACACAAGTCATAGGAACTGATTTGATCTGGGGCTTAAAGATGGGTCCCTCAGCATTTTACCAAAATTAAATTATAATGACTAAACTATGACTAACCTGTGCAACCCCTCTGCTCATAGCACACACACACGCAGGCACGCACACACACACGCACGCACACACGCATGCACACAAAATCCCTACAGCTTAATAAAAGAAAAAGACTGAAATCTTTTGAAACTTAATCACCCGTGCTCCCCTGTAATTCCGTCTGGAAGCGGCTCTACGGATGAAGTTTCAACTCTGTGACAGACAAAGTTAAGCTACAGTAAGTGACAGTGACATTGACTGCAGGCTTACCCTTCCATAAATCCAATAGAGATGAATGTAACAAAAGCAGAGCCATAGCTGAGACAGCAAAGTAAGAAGAAATCCGATGAGGATGTCTCTATACGAAGCATATTGATGTGCTGTAGTTAATATCTGGCAGGTTGCCATGAAAGAGCACTGGCTCTGAAACTAATGCACACCTGTGGGCATAAATCAATGACAGCCGCTCATTTTTTTATGGAATTGAATTGCAAAATAATACCATGACAGTTGAATCCCTGGATACATCTCATTAGGCGCTGTCTTCCTTCAAATTTCTTTAAGCAGGATCCTAAATGATTCAGCAAACCTTCCAGTTCTTCTGTTTTTGCACAGAGGCACTCAGATGGCTTGGTGTACTCAGTGATTCACTCTTCAGTCTATACCAATTACTTTGATTCAAACCGTTGAACTAACAATATCATGCTTAAACAGAAAAGAACAGTGGATTAAAACTCAGTGAAAACTGTGAAGCTGTTAGCTTTGCCGCTCTTCAAGCGAGACATGTTTCACATAAATTAAATACATTCTACAATGAAGCAAATTAAAAAAGCTTCAATAAACCTCTCTGCTGTCATGAGCATGTGTGATACAAAAGCCATACAACACAATTGCTTTGATTTGTGTCCTTGGTTGTTTCTGATAATTAATTTCCCTCCTTTGGCTCTGCTGTGATTTTCGTGTACCTGCAGTATATCTTGCTGTGCCACTATCCTGATATGGAAGCCATTCGTCCCTTATTAGGTCAGGGGATGAATAGTGAGGTCACTACACCTGATAGAGCAGCATTGGCAGTGTGGTTTGTGCATGACAAGAGAGCAATTATGAATTTATGTTATTACTCAGGACAGTCACATTAATAATTGTCAATCTGTATTCCAGAGGGAAACACAGAAAGAATAGCGATTGAACAAGTGATGCAATGAAGGATTAATATCTGGAGTTATCCTGAGGAATTAATTATGAAAGAGCGTGCAGCTATTTTCTGAGAATAAAGACAAACTGAGCTTCATAATTGATAACAACCATGCTAAAAGATTAATAATTTTATTATGATAGAACCCTGTTCTCTGGTGTTTGGCTTCAGGAGAGGCTGCTTGTTTAGGAGACACTTTGGATTTCACTCAACTCTTTTTCTGAGATTAATTTAGGCCAAGAATACAAATCTATGTTGTCTAATTATTTTCTTTTTGTAGCCCAGCTTTTTGATATTATTTGGTCATATTATATGGATGTATTTTCAAAATACAAGCAGAATATTTAGCTTATTGGTACTTTACTTGGGTGTTTGAGCTTCTGCATGATCATGCATTTACAAAGTTTGACTCCAGTAGGAAGTTTTCCTCTGCTAGGGGGAACATTTCTCTATGCTTATTTTAAATGTGAGTTTAAGAGCTGGTAAGTACGAGCATCATTTTGTGACCTCATGAGTGGAAGCCAATCATAATTCTGGTAAAATGAACAAAAGTGAGTTTTGATAACAAAAAGCTGGCAGCAAAAAAAAAAAAAAGCCACCGAAAAGCTTAACTGAGGACCTCCCTGTATGACACGAGGAACACCAGTAAGAAACGCAGACGACCCGACACCAAAACAGGGAAAGCACACTGTCACAGAGTGAGTACACAAGGACAGCATGGCGATTGGCTGGGCAGACAATCAAAAAGGCAGGAAAACACTAAAGACAGGAAGCAAAACCACACAAGACACATGAGTAGAGTGAACATTCAAAATGAAACAGGAAACACACAAAGCCAAAACCCAGGACCATGAAAGACCCATTATGCAATTTACATAAGTGTGATGTGGAAACTTGAAAACTGCAGTGAACGCAGAATGGATTCTTCAGAGAAGTAGAAGACATCTTGTGAAGTTAAACTGCTGAAATCAACCACATTTGCTTGTTCATGCATTCTAGAAGTTTTAATGAGGTACAATTTTAAGGAATTTAACAAGGTTTGTAATGTCACCTTTTTTTTGTGGAAAATGCACAAACACAAGTTATTACTGCATTACAGAGTATTTTCATGAATACTAAATATATGGTGCCACTTTTCTTTTCACCTAAAAGTTAAGTTGGAGCAGTAATAATGCAGTAAATGTTGAGTTACTCTGAGAAATGAATGCATTATGAATCCCACGTATAGACGTATCAAATATTCTCAAACCTTTGATAAACATGCAAGTCGATGTAGTTATGCATTGTGCAAATGCATGGGTAGGCCTACCTACTGTACCCGGTGACATCAACTGTCATGTCAAACACCTTCAGTGTCTGCAAAGGAATATACAGTATGTACCACCTTACTGTGTACATTAACTGTAGCTGCTAGATCTAGCCTGTAGAGCTAATATCATCCTGTTTCTGTATAATGACTCCACCATCCAAACAGTGTGTGTGGTGTGATTTCACATGTAATACCCTGTTGTGTTCACACATGTCAGGCAAGCAGAAACTCCTCCCAGGAGAAAGCCTACAATAACCCTCTCTATCAGTGCAAGTAGACAACATCACTTCATATGCACAAGTTCAACTCTTTATGTACATGGAAAGTGCCATGGCAGGGCCAACCAATGTATAGGCAAACCAAGAAAAGCTAAATAATAAAGCTTGTCTAAAATTAATATGGACATCAGATCAAGACCTGGACTTTGCAACATGAAATGAAAGCTGAACCTTGGTGCCGACATAAGGTTTCACTTACTTTTGTTTTTGTACTTTGGTCTTGGTGTTTTTTCTACATGGGAGCAGAGGGAAGACAATGATGAAAGGCTAAAACATGTCCAACCATCTTTATTTCTTCTGCCTGCTAGAGTTGCTGCTTTCATTCATTTTTACTTTGTGAAGTGTGTTTTCAGGCTGCACTTTCAAAAAAAAAAGAAAAAAAGGAAGAAGAAAAAAAATGTACTTTCCTTTTTTTTCCATTGAGTCAGCTTTTCAAATCGCACTTTGCATCGAGAGCCAAATATTGCTTAAAGATTAATTGCTTTCAGCTAAACTTGTTTGTCTCGTTTTTTAATCTTCAGATCAAAAGATAATAAAAAAAAAGATTCAACCGTATCATCTCTCGCAACCTTGTGGCTGTACTTTCAAATCCAACATGAACTTTGATGTGCTCTTTGAGACATAATGTACCATTCCCAAAGGACTTGACTCATTCGATCGTTAAAGGATTGTAATAAATGCTTTCTGTTATTTACATGACCATGGGATTCTGAATAAAAGCTGACCGGGCCTATATGTCAACTTATATACATCCTCATGTCTTATTCAGAAATACCATCGCAGAGACAGAACGAGGAATCACACAAACACTAATAGCAAGGGGGACGTAAGCAATGTAAAATATGATAATTTGTCCGGTTTTTCATTCAACCTTTCGGCCCTCTTCAATAGACAGATATGTTCTGGCTTCACCGTGGCTCACTGGGTTAAGAGGGTTGTCTGGTAACCGCAAGGTCAACGGTTTGATCCGAGACTGGGCCGTGTCACGTGTCGAAGTGTACCTGAGCAATACACTGAACCCCAGGCTGCCCGGGCGCCTGTCATTGGCAGCCCACTGCTCCCTATATACAGGGATGGGTCAAATGCAGAGACAAATTTCCCCCTTAAAGGGATCAATATAGTATAATAAATAAATTAATTAAATTACAAGGCTTAAGAGCCACAACGTTTACTCGGGGAGACATGATAATTATCTATGCTATGAGATCATTTCACAGCCTCTGGCTATGAAACTCCAAAATATGGAGACAGAAAGAGAGCGAGAGATCAAAAGAAAGAGAGAGAAAGAGAGCATTCTACAAGACTGTACCGTGGCACCTTAACTTTCACTTTGCTGAAGTGGCTGTGGATGTTTTTCATAAAACGTATATTACATTAGGGCTTTGAGGAGATGACAGGGAGGATTTCACAATACAATTAGAATTCATCAGAGAAACTTCAATCTCTTTTGTTGATGTGTCAGCCAAGATAGAAGTTGTTTTGTTGCGAGACTGTAAAATAGTTCTGGCAGGTGTTTCCTGCCTCCTTTCGTTGACTTCAAGCAAATTACTTAAAAGTGCAGCAGACATTCACTTTTGTTGTAGCTTCCCAACTTCCGAGGGAATTAAAATACATCATAAGGCCCTGAGCAATCAAATCTGGACAGATGACACCGAAAACAAAATAATGCAGAAAAGTGAGTCTGAGCACAAGTCCTTCGAGGTAAAAGTTTTAAAAAGAATTGAAGGAAGAAGTTTCAAAGCAGCCTGGTTTGTAGTCCTAATCCAGGATGAGGTGAATTTGAAATCAATTATGAACTCAGTGGGATTATTGACAGATACCACCTAATCATTACAGCATGTGAACAAAACGACTTTTCTTGGGAACTTCCATTAATTTAGCTGAAATGGAACGGTGTGCAGCAGCCCCGCAAAGCCATGTCTGGATCAATGAAAAGGAACCACAGAACAATCCCAATTGATCCCCTCTGCTGAAATACACCAGAAGGCACCGTTATGGTACAGAACGTGTTCGATTAGATTCCACAAATCCTTCACACAACTATGAGAGAGCAACAGAGAGCATGTGTGATAAACAACTACTGGCATTTCTGAATTTACTGTGGGAATATAGTATGGTGTTTTAAATGTGCTGCGGGTGTTATGTGTGTGAATACATGGAATTTGTATTTGTAATGAGAAGTAATTTTTGTAAATGGTGACATCCGGCGTTTGTGCCATTTAAATGGGGTGACTAAGGTGGTCTGAAAATGGTCTTTCAGAGTAGCTCTCCAATACACTAGCGAACATGCAGATCAAAATGCACAACTTTCAATAATGATACCATATTATCACTGACTATCATACCGTATTCACATAAAAAAATCTTCTATAGTATTTATTTTCTGTTGCCTGACTGCATGGTACGTTTTGGAATCGTTCATGGTTCCAAAGACCAGCCATAGCCACACTTAAACACACCTGTGTTTACATTATACCATGATCTATGGCCTTAACATTTTTTATTTCTGAATTTGATCGCTTGTCTGACATAAATCCAAATTACCGTTTATTGTATTTAGAAAATAGAGAACGGTCATGCCACTTCCTAATAGCGTGGTTTCTGTGTTTGTCAGTTTCCCACTTGGCACGGCTACTTCTTCAGCTTTCGACTATAAAAGAATCCAAATGAGCCCAATCAAAAAACAAACATCACAGGTGAGGCCAACAGCCTGAAGTCAATGCAGGCCGGTTCTGATACAGTCTGATATAGCAACCACTGGAGCGAATCCAGCCTGTTGTGTATCCTGTGACAGCCGCTGAGCACAGATAAAGATGCGTGTGGTCAAACATGCAGACTTTGATCTGATGCTCCTGTCTCTATGAACAAGCGTCCAGCCATCCAAACAGCCGCATGCTGTGTATGGAAGAGTGGAGAAATCAATGCTAATAAAGCTCTCTGCATGAGCCATTTTATATTTAATAAAGATCCCCCGATGAAGATTTTGGTCATTTTTCCCCATTGTTGTCAATCGTGTAGTTTGAGATACAATGGGGATGCACATCATTTTACTGAGTGACACTTGTAGCCTGGACCGCGAGATGGGGGAATCAATAAATGAAGAAGAACAGCAGAGAGAGCTGTTTAAGATCCCGATCACATAGTCAGGTGATATTGTAAACCCATAGACTCAGAAAGGCCATACAGAGGCTAACAAATCTTCATTCTCAAACCAAAACAAAGATAATTACAAAGCTGTATTTTAATTGCAGGTGATCTTGTCTCAAGACATTTTTTAAATCTCTTCTCTAATTAGCTAACTTACTGCTTTTAACAGAGAAAACTTTTTTTTAATTTGAATTAAAAGCCATTGTAGGCTGTGTCAGAGGCCAGTCACTGATGTTGCAGTTCCCTGTGATTACTGATGAGGGTTGATAAAATTTACAGATTACCTCCAACCGTGTGTCTGTGTCTGTTTATGAGTGTGCATGCAAATGTGCTTTGCCTCAGGCGTGTTTCATTATATGTGCGTGAAGACGTGACTGTGTTTACCCATAAAAAAATCATCAAAACCCAACCTCAGGTACCATAAAGCACACGTCTCCTTGTTATTGAAGATACTGTGGAGACACGATGGTGAGAAGAAGTAAATTCTAGTGAACACTGTGAATCATCTCAGCGGTTTATTGCCACTTCATGCTGATTGAAATGCCAAAAGGATGACTCTCAATGCCACATGATGAGAGGAAGAAAATCACTTCCTTCTTGAGAGATAGTCACCACGAGCATCAGTTACCACTATCTATTCAAATTCGTCCTTATATTGAAAAATATAAAGAAGGGGTATTTTTATTATGTATGTCCATGTTATCCTTAGCACCATAATAACCTCCTTAAATTATGGGTGTGACTCCCGTTTATTCATTTCAGTGAACCTGCCTTCTCAAACAGTTTTTTTGTGTTTCAATTTATCAAAAACAACGTAAAAGACAGATTAATGTTTCAGTGTTGGAATCATAGTTTCCTGATTGGAATAGGCTTGATTCATTACAATCATGGATCAAATAGCAGATGTACATTTTACCAGCCAAAACCATTTTAATGAAATGTACAATATTTTAATTTGAATGAAAATGCACAGGTCTTCTCATATGGTTTTCTTTTATAAAAAATACAAATGTTCTTACAGTTACATACATGACAGCAATATCTTAAAGGCCACTCTTTAAAAGAGCTACTACATTTCATAATTTGCTAGCTTAATGTGGTAGCAAATATGAAGGAGAAGTTGGTTGCCTTTCATTTTTAAATAGTTTTAAATAGACTTTTAAATAGACAGAAATGCAAACACTTTTAGCTGAACAAATTTGCAACAAAACACAGCAATATAATAGGAAATCACTGCAGACAAAATGTGGACATTCATGCAAAAGCTTTCTAGAGTGTTTGGTTGGCATACCCAACAAAGCAAATAAGGCATTCCAGTCAGATCAGCAGCAAAGAAAAAAGTCTAAAAAAATGTACATCAGTTTTTCCAGTAAGGTATCAAGTCATTGGTGTCCATGCTTAGTTCATCCAAGAATCCAGAGCCACAAATTAGAAAAGTTCAAGTAGTGGCAAGTAAAGATACCATCGTCCATTTTGACTAAAGGAAACATGGAGGTCCTTGTATCACAAATGATGGTGCTTTAGTCGTGGTTGGAAAAGTATCGTGTTTAAGAGTCATCATCGGTTTTTATGACATGGAATAGGGTGACATTAAATATTACCTGGTGTCCGTTATTCCAGGCATACAGTGCTCTCTCTTTGGCGTTGTATTCGAGCATGGAGATATGAAAGTACTGGTTGTGGAAAGGAATGTCTATGTATTCGTAACTTGAAGTCTTCGTAGAGTAAGAGTAGTAAACTTTTGCCCCCGACAGGTGAGAGTTAGTGATATAGAGCGTCCCACAGATCATGAATGATTCACCCGCATTCCTTTTGGAGTATTCGGTGTTCCAAGTCTTCAGTACCTGCAGGGTGTCAGGATCTATCTGGGAGACGACGACATTTCCAGCGTTTTGATTGGTCGCGTAAACAACCCACATTCCCAGTTCGTCAGCCATGACATCAATGTCGGAGTATCCCCCCCATGTATATGGGTACATGTTGTGGAAGCCGGCGAACTCCAAAGCCCGCTGAGCCAGCACGCTGCCTGTCTCGAAGCTGTACTTGACAATAATGTTGCTCTGGTACTTGTTGTAGTAAAGCGATCCATTGTAGACAATGTGATTGGTTCCCTCCCATTTAAATGGGAGGCTGTAGGTTCGGGAAACCACACCTGCTACAAAGTCGTCCATAGTCTTGAACTCACGCACAATCTTGCTGTTAGTGTAACTGTCCATATACCAAACCTACATCAGAGAAGATGGAGAGAATGGGTGGGGTGAGAAACAGCCGACATCTAATACAACCATCAAAATAAACTATTTCCAACCTCTATTTAAATTATATATATTTTTTAAATGTATGTAATTCTCTTGCATAATGCAGACATGTATTTCAAATGTGTGCAATTTTGGAACATCATTATAGATTAGCAGAAATCAAACCCACTCCATGATAACAGACAATCCCATCTTTAGCTGACATTCTAAAAACACAATACAAATATATACTGTACACACTGCACAGCCCCCAGAAAGCAGTCCCCTACTTTCATAACTCACCCTGTTGTTTCTGGTTAATGCTGCAGGATCAGTCATCCATGCCCCAAACCGGGTTCCAGATGTCTTTATTGTAACAGGTCCAGTGATTTTCATTAATTTCCCACATGCTGTTAATAAAGAAATGCAGCGATAAGATGTGCTGTGGTGGTTTTGGTCTCAAACTAGAATTCTCAAGCCAATTTCATGCCTGTACCACCAGAGAGTGTGCCCTCTGTGCATACTAAGATGGCACTGGCAGTGAGCTGCTTTATTTAACTTTTATTTAATGGTGCAACTGCTGTTTGTAGTTTCAAGCAGCACAGCTTTCTCATGCCTAGCCCATATTGTTTCCTTTAATGCGCCTCAAGATTATCTATATACGGACCTCACATGTCTTATCATCAAAATCTTTTTTTTTTGCGAACTGCTACATGTAATGTGTAACACTTGGTTTGAGCACAATAAGCAAAGAACATTTTTTGGAACAAAAATTAAATAAAATACTTTACTTACTAGATTTATTTACCACAAGATGCACCTTTCATGCTAACTTAATCAGTGCCACCCACTCACATTCAAAACTAAAAATATAAGATTTTTATATATCTATATAGTATTTTTTTTAATTTACTTCTCAATTTATGGTCTTATTTAGAAAATAATTGTTGTCGAATGATGACTTCCCTGTAGGATTAGTGATTGCTGTGTTTGTAGATATCAAGTCCAATACCAGCTCCATTTTCTAACCTATATGAGGCAATTATGGAGTATATGTTACTTTAAACTTTATTAAAATAGTCATATGCATACGGGCACATACATATAACTTCACTTCTGGATCTAATCCATCTAAACATTTAAGAGCAGTGCACGGGGAGGGGAGCAACTTGGGCTTCAGCGTTTCCCTCAAAGAAACTTCAACAAGCAGACAGTAAGAGCCGGTGATCGAACCGGCAACCTTGTGGTTAAAGGAAGGCCCACTCTCGGTTTTTAAAGAAGGCTTCTTTAACAGATTTTAGAACATCTTAATGTTTGAAGAGCTGAAGGCTGTCAATACACCATGTCCACAAGAACAAAAACTAATTGCTTCTTTTCTTCAATGGCATGGGATCGAGGTGAAAACACAATGCCATTAAACACATTTTATAAAAGGAGCATATTTTTGGTGTGAGATGTAACACAACAGAGAAAAGCATTACAGCAACTAAAAGTGGGATTCTAATAGTTACCTGCTACCACAGGTGAAGTGTAATGAACACTGGTCATACTAGTTTGTGGTCTTATACTTCGTAACTACAAGGAAGTCAGGCTACAGAGTTGTCTTTTAAGATCTACATTTCTCCTTTGGTTATTTTCTTCAGCAGCAGCAACAGCCGTATACAATGAGGACAAAAGACTATTATGATAGTGATGTAGTTGTTTCAATTCATGAAATCATGCAACCACTATTGTAACGCCACTAGTAATATTAATTCACCAATACCATTGCCAGCACTATCCCCAATAAGACAATAAAAATCACTGCACACTCACACAGGCAGTGTTCACCACTTACTTAATTTGCCCATACAGCTGCGGAGCCTGCTGTCCAGTCGTAGGACCCGCTGATAGAGCTCATCGTAGTCAAAGGCCCCAAGCTCCTCCTGGATACCTGTCAGCACTGCCGATAGGTTCCTGATCTCCTCCTTGAAGTGGAAAATGAGCGCAGCATCCATCTTGTACTGCTCCAGTACAGGGATCAAGGGCTTCAGCTCGTCCATCTTGTCCTTAAGCTCCTGCAGAAGTGACAGTGACAGAATGGAAAACAGAGAGAGGTGGTACAATGTAAATAAGTGTGATGGTCAGGGACAAACAGTTTGTTTGACAGAGGAGCAAGCCCCACACATATTCAGTATTTGCTATCAAAAGAATATAACGGCATACCCACTGTGGAGACTGTGCCACTGGTGACTGATTAGGAATTAAACACGTATCCCTTGTTGCTTCAGTGCTCTTTATATAATGTTAGCATATGTAGTCCCAAGAGACAGTAAGTGAACAGTGTTATTGATCAGGAGAAAACAGACTGACCTTGTGCTGTATGAAGCACTTAATGGAACTATTAGCCAACCATGAAGGAATTAGCTTTTCATTATTTATCCATGCATTTACCCTTTCAACTTGTGATAAACCACAATTATCCACCATGTATTTACAAGGTTAACTAAAACATATCTATTCCTGTGTTTAACTATTCAGATTTGTTCTTAAACCATGGCTTTATCTCATTCTTGCCATGCTGGTGGTTGTTCCACACAGTTCTCATTCAGTGTCTTGCAACTTGCCACATTAGAGATATCCCTACTCCCATACCAGCTGTCCAGTGCAATCCACACAGGACAACTGCAGCAGCTTGTATGTATTCTTTATTTTCATGTACAGACAAAAGGTCTGCACGCTGACAAAGAAGTTATATAGGCTCCTCAGCTCTTATCCTGGCTATTCTCAACAGCTCAAATAGCAGGGACTATTATCAGCACTGACATAAAGGATGAGGAGACATGATAACACCTTCATGTTAGGGCAGTAACTATGACTCTGTATGAAAACCATTGTTACACAACGGTTTTCATCCAGTGGTTTTAGGGGGATGTGTGCCGTTCTATTTCTTGGCCAAGAGCAGTGACTTTCAGAAGTTGCCTTCAGACAGAGCCAGTCTGGTAGTCTCCCCGTTTCCAGTCTTTATGCTGAGCTAAGCTAACCAGCTGCTATAGCTGTAGTCTCATATTTACCATGAAGACATTGAGAGGGGTATCGATCCTCTCAAAAAGAAGTGTAATGGCATTTGTGAAATGAATGTCGCATGAAAACGTTTCAGCTAAATATAGAGAAACTAAGAAAAGATCGCTTGAACATTTGATTAAACCAGGCAGTGATTAAACGAGAGTGAAGAATACCTGGAAGTTTCGGGCTATGATGGATTTCCTGTCATCCTCAATCTGTCTGAACTTGGTCCTCAGGCCCTTCATCTGGTTTTCCATCTTTATGACATATTGGAAATCCCTCTGAGTGCGCAGGTTCAGCACCTCAATGGACTGAGACATGTTCTGCACCTAGAATAAAACAATGATCAAAAATCACCCCAAACAGGGTTAGTAGTCACAAATCAACATTTAGCAGTATAGTGTAGTTTAGTATAGTATAGTACAGTAAAGTATACTATAAACTTGACATGTGAAGTGAGGATGACTTCCTCTCGCTTCTTTGTTTTCGCTGCAACAAATTGAAAGACACTTTGATGTGTTTTCCCTGGTGAGGCTGTGTGTTGCCTGAATGTGTGACGGGCTAATTTTGAAAAAGAACAAACGTAAAACGTAAAAAAACATGCTTTAAGACGAGCATTACACTCCTCAAAAGAACAATAAAGCTTGCAAAGCTTTATCCCTTCGTAATTCCCATCTTTAACAGAAGAGTGTGTGCTTCTGTGTGCTCATGCTGCACTGGGGTGGTGTAAATCCCCTTTTATATGCGCTTACCTTCTCTAGTAGCTGGCGGAGCTGTCTGCTCTTGGCATCTCTGGAGCACAGGCTCTGTTCTGGTGCCACCACTGTGCAGATGCAACGCCCATCAGCATCCTGGGCCGAGCTGTACACCTGCCAGCCCTCCTTTGGGCCGATAGTCTGCAAGCACAAATATATACGCACTAAGATTAGATCGATATTTTAGATCATGTTTCGTATGTATTATCATTGAGTTCATATTTATGTGACACCTGTTCTCTTTGGAAAGCTGGTAACATCAAGTAATTCTCAGCGTAGCAACAATGATATGGTGCTACATATGCGTCCACTTTGAAAAAAACTATACAGACAATGCCAGTGCTTTAGGCTATACACCTAAAGCACATATAAATACATTTAACAAAAAGTTATGGAAGACTTTTTTTAGGTTGAGGGAAGTCAAGCCTTCTCTCAGGTCTGGATCATGGACAAAATGTATAGACATGTGACTGCCTCCACTCTAAAACACCTGTAGGCTCTCTGCCCTTAAACTTGCAGATTTCTAACAGGTGAAACATTGTACTTAGTATTACATGTTGAGTTGATATGTTGCCTGGTCTTCTGTCTGTTAGAAGGGATTGACAAGTGCATGTCTTTGTTAACAAAGTCCTGATCTTCACTGTTTGGATGCGCAGCTTACACAGCCTACCTGGACAACCGAAACAGATATCCTTCATGTTTTAATGGTTGTAGTCACAGCTGTGTGAGACAACACTACACAGTGGATGTGCTATCATCAACCAAGCTTATTTTGTACCATGACCTGTAACCCCACAGAGTACGACATGTTCCTTGGCCTTTTAAATAATGTTAATGCTGGGTTACCAATGTAGTTAGTAAGCTATTAGTCAAACATGCTAACATTTACAGAACACATCCTTACACTGTGTTTTACGCCTTGTGTTTTTGGTTTGGAAAAGGCCAAAAAAAAAGGCACCACCCTCAAAACCTTTATATACAGAGTATCGCTCTTCATTCAGACTTCAACATGTGGCTTGACAGACCTGCTTTGCCTAGCTAATGAGGGGTTTTAGTGTATGGTCAATCTTGTGCAGTGCATTATTTTTCATAACTGCATGGGTCCGAGTATAATATTTGATAACATGCCCATTTATAACCAATCAAAATCGTAGTTTTGTTTATTTATGCGGTTCTTTTGACAATACAGTGACTTTCTCAAACTCTAGCTTAAGTTATTTTCCTGTTACTATATTTCACAGTCACACCACTATGTTAAAACTGCGGGGTTACGTAAAGACAATGCACAACATCTTTCCATTCAGAATCAAGTGTTTCCATTTACATTACACAGTGCACTTTAAAAACTTCAGACATAAACTTTGAGTAACTTCAAGCACTTTTTCTCAATTATTCATAGGAACTGTGGCCATGCAGTCTCTAGCAATAGAAGGATTTAGCTGACGCTTCAATCAACCAAAAGCAGACAAACAAGCCGGAAGATGCTTTTGTACTCATATAAATATTCATGTTCTTTGTCACCAAGGACTTTGATGGTAAACCTGGACATCCACTATAACCTGAGTGACATATCTTAAGAAAAGGAAGAAGTAAGTTAGGAAGAAGGGGGGTTTATGAACAAGTAGAATAGTTAAAGAGGTGGTTATGAAGGAAAACAGTATGCTGAAAAAAACCCCCATGAAAACAGGACAATGCTGACGAAAAACAAGAAAGAGGATTTGACTGTCAATTAGGGGGAAAGAGATAGAGGTAGGAGAGTATGTGTGCAGGCACGTCACGACAGAGAAATACGAAGGCAGCAAGCATAAGATGATGAGATGGGGTGAGGAATAAACAGGAAGGGCGCCAACATGTACTGAGGAGAAAATGAAGGAAAACAGACAGAAGTAAAAATAAATAGGCAAATACGTATATGGCATTGACAGAACAGTCCATCTCACCGATGCTTACCTATTAAAAATCGATTAAAAGATCACTTATTAATGCATGACAGCACAGACATAAAAGGGTGGTTCCATACAAGCACCGACTAGTATTAGTTATTTAATTAGGCCAAATTATTAGTTTATCACACACAAGGAGCAACATGTTTTACCTTGTCTAGTTCAATAACATTGCATTTTACTCATGAAACTATGTTGTTGATGAGACAAAGACTAATTTTTCAATATGCTCTATCTCTCGCTACGTTAGATAGAAGAAGATCAGACCCCTAGGCTACAATGGTTTCACAGAGATTCACGCCAAAGTCTAGTCATTAATCATCCTCACAAAACAGCATACAGCAGCTCAAAGCTCTCACCAGCTGCTCGGCAGAAGAGTTTTCTTCTCTGCACAGGCATGACTTACACACACACACACACAGACACCCACACACACACACGCATGAGTGCTTAAAAACAGTATGTTCTGCACACACAGACACATAACAAGTTGCCAAGACACATTTGTGTTTTCTCTGTAGTTCTCTTCTTGATCTAGTCTTTCTTGGCCATGGTTAGACTAATGGTAATTTTAAGGCTACTGTATATGTAGTAGTCATCAATACCTTTGAAGAGAAGTTGCCAACAGACAATATTTTGTGTCAATATTCAATATGTAAACCAGAAAACAACAGCCAGATGTATCACTCCTCCATGTTTTATCAAAAAAGGATCCTGTGGTTATCTGGCCACTAGCCCAATCAGCACGAAGATGCATTAACACTTTCTATAAATCGCTTTCTCTTACCAGATTCATTACGTCAATCAAAAATTTACATTTATTTTGACTGGGCTGTAAACTAATAATCTCACTTCCTGGTGGTTTTAGAAGTTTCTTCTTTAAAAAATTACACATAATAAGGTGTTTCATTGCAGCCAACCGGGGTTCCCGTCAGTAAGTCCGGCGGAAGTTGACTCCCTGCCGGGGCCTAAGCATTGGGGAGATGATTTTTTAATCTAAAATTATACAAGTAGCAAACTCCTTTAACCTCTTTAATTAACTGCACACTTGCTAACGTTACACTACACACACAACCTACACACTGATTCCTTAAAAGAGGGAGAGACGATGAGTATGCAGTAGCAGTAACAGCGCTTTACTACAAACCATCATTTTGCCCAATTGTTTGTTATGGCATCCACCCAACATCCAACAGGGTTATCTGATATTGACCTGTTATTTGAAAAACAGGCCTCTATTTCCCAATGATTGAATACAACTTACTGACTAAAAGATTGTAAGACAGTCCAATAGCCACTAATAATGAATGATCATGACTTTATTACTTTTATTGCTGCACACAAGGTCAGTCTCACTTATTGAAGCCAAGAGT
The DNA here is from genome assembly GCF_004355925.1 of Anarrhichthys ocellatus. Classification (NCBI taxonomy): domain Eukaryota; kingdom Metazoa; phylum Chordata; class Actinopteri; order Perciformes; family Anarhichadidae; genus Anarrhichthys; species Anarrhichthys ocellatus. The sequence goes on from NW_022280143.1 coordinate 29,176, forward strand.
GACATCTGGCCAACTGTTACCTCTCCATGGTGGTCTGATTATACATCTATCTATATGACACAGGATACACTAATAGGCTGAGGAAATGTAATGTTACTTTAAGTTTTTGATAAGACTGTTTCTATGCATACTGTACTAAGATCTTCTCTGGCCAGATTTGTGTTGTAATAGACTTATATATTCAAGTAAGGACAACTGGGGTTCATAGAGTTATTATTTTAACCGTCAGTGATGACTGCCTTGAAGCACAAGTTTTCCACACCAGGACTGGGTGTATTCTTAACATAATCTGACGTGGACAGGCCACAGGTTTATTGTTTTGTGTGACTGTGGGGTTTATTGCAGGACTAGTTTACTGTAAGTGCTTGACTTAGCCTAATATTGCTAAAAGGTTACTAAAATATGCTATTAATAAATGTATATATAAGTAGCATGTGTACTCCTGTAATACTGTATTTGCTGTAGCTAATTGTAGTCCCATTGGAAGAAAGCTTTTTTTTATTCGTTGTTTTACCACAGTCTAAAATTGCTTAGCAACCTTGCCATCAATATTCATGGTCCCCAGACGATGAATCACAGTTACTTTGGTGATCAGTTACTTTTTGCCCCCTCTGCCTTTTCTTGATGATTTGGCAGACATGGTCATGATTACCGGACGACGTATCTTCATGACTTTAAACTCCCCTGACTTTTGCTCTGGAGTTACCATGACACTGGCATTTGTGAAGAAATGTCTCATCAACTATTGGATGGATTGCAATGACATTTTGTACAGACCTTTATGCTGCTCTCAGGATGAATTGTAACAACTTCTGATCTCTTAACCTTTTGTTTAGTGTCATCATCAGGTCAAACCTTAATGTGTCGAATACTTTAGTTTATGAACAAATTGTCACGAATTCCCCTTCATATTAGTTTGTTTTCATCCTGTCTGCTTGCTACAGTGGGTACGGAAAGTATTCAGACCCTTTTAAATTTTTCACTCTTTGTTTCATTGCAGCCATTTGCTAAAATCAAAAAAGTTTATTTTATTTCTCATTAATGTACACTCAGCACCCCATCTTGACAAAAAAAAAACAGAAATGTAGATATTTTTGCAAATTTATTAAAAAAGAAAAACTGAAATATCACATGGTATTCAGACCCTTTGCTGTGACACTCATATTTAAATCACATGCTGTCCATTTCTTCTGATCCTCCTTGAGATGGTTCTACTCCTTCATTGGAGTCCAGCTGTGTTTAATTAAACTGATTGGACTTGATTAGAAAAGGCACACACCTGTCTATATAAGACCTTACAGCTCACAGTGCATGTCAGAGCAAATGAGAATCATGAGGTCGAAGGAACTGTCCAAGGAGCTCAGAGACAGAATTGTGGCAAGGCACAGATCTGGCCAAGGTTACAAAAGAATTTCTGCAGCAATTCTATATATATATATATATATATATATAATTTACAAACAGCTAGCAGCCTATATGCGAAAGGTCTTTCCTTTACTCTGGTGACTCTTCACAGCCATGAAGACAGCAGGTATCTCTTCCATCTCCAGTCTCCAATCACAAGTATGCACAACAGATCTACTGGCTAAGTTTAGAGTTTTTTGCACCAGTCTGTTGCAAAATAACCACAGACACGTCCGTTCTTATGTGTACATCAATCAAATCATTTTTGATTCATAATTGTACAGTTTGTACTGCAGAGTTAAGCGTATGCACGGTTCCATCAATTAAAAACATCTCTCTCCGCAGCCAACTCCCTGAGGCCCATCCCTTACTGCCAGTCCTCCCCTGTGTCTCCATCCAAACCACCTGGTAACCAGGGCAACTCTGCATACATCATTTTCTTTTTAATGAGTCTGTCCAAAATGTTGCCTGCAGCTCTGCATTCTCAATTGGTAGATATGTGGCCGTGATAGGCAACACAATTAAAAGGAGATTATTTGTGTTACATTTCATAGTATAATTCCAAGAAACAAAAGATCATTATTTGTAAAAAAGCAATTTATTTGTGGCTCATTATCAGGATCAGGAGATAAAGCAGGCAACTTTCAAAGATTGTCAGCAAGTATTTGCTGTTCTAAACACTGAAAATGAAGTATATCATTTATTGGTAGACTTGCCAACCTGTTACGACCTGCAATAGTTGGACTTCCTCATTGCCAGTAAGTACATTTATTGAAGATGTTAGATTAAAATAGAAGATGTATGTACGTTTTCTTGGAATTAAACACCATAGGTTTGAGTGATAAACCTATTTTATTGTCATTTGTTAAGTTCCATCAGCAATGACCAGCCACCACTGTTGTTATTTTCATCTGTACAGCTTTGTTTACTCACAGCTGACATGCTGTACAAAAGTGGACTTGATTTTCCAAATCTTGGATCACTTGGTAAAAACATGCAAAATCAACAGCACCCACAAAGCACAAACAAGAATTTTAATGAATTTCTCCGTGTGGAAGATTTCATGCTCTTCCCAGCAGACAGGTATCCTGCCAATTACACACCTGACTGAATCCATTTTGCTGTTTTATTCTGTCATCAACATCTGTTTTACTTTGCCTACTTCACACTTAATCATTTCTTAGTCCTCATCAAGCTTTTGTGTGATTGAGGAAAACTCGGAGGGGGTTGATGAGGCAGTGAGAGTGAATGGATAGGTGAATATGGGTAAAATGGTTAAGACCGAGTTAGTGAATGATGTCAGGGAGACTTAGCTGCAGTCATCAGATCCGAATCACTTGCTTTGCCCTCACCCGTGACCGTGAGACATTTACGATTACAGTTTTAAAAACACTGGTGAAAGAGGAGGAATATTAGGTCGGGTTGCTTCCTGCTTTACATTTTCATGCACATTATCAGTTCAAAGTAAAATATCTTTGTTTTGTCTTTGTCTTCTTGTCTTTTTTTGCGTTGCATGCATTTTAGTTATTTTTTAACAATTTTAGATAAATGAGTTCTGAGGATAATCCAATTGACTTGACTTAAGAATTTTTCTACACTTGAGTAACATTTCTATAAAATCACAACACATCTAACTTGATAGAATATATTTTTGCAGCAAAACTAGTTGGACTCTAGCAGATGAACTATTCTGTTTAGTGCTAAGTGAATCTGTTTTAGCCGCTGCCAAGATTCACAGTAAGTCCATATACTGTAGATGACTGCACCGTAAATATATCCCCGCCCTGCTGAGCATGGCCTTGGTCTCTTAAACTTATTTTTTTGTCGGGTCTCATGATTGCTGATTCCATTTGCTATACTGTATGGGTCTGGCAATTGGAGGAACTCCCCAGAGGAATACCACAGGTGAGATGAGAGGCTTCAGTGGCAGAAATCAATGTGTTATAGATACAGTCTAGATAAACAGCTTGAGAGGTATCCAAATATCCCAAGCATCATCTGGAGCTGCAGACAGGCAACAAATGGACACAAATAGTCTAATTCTAGGCAGCCATTATTATTGTTTTGCCACTGGAGTGTAACATATGGTAGTGCAAGCTTACTCTCAGCAGGCCATTCCTCAAGTGGCACCTTCCTCCCCACAGCTGTCAGACAAACTGGTGGATGGAGCTATAAGGTGATAGACTGAAAACATCTCTTATAAGTCATTCATGCTTTTACAACTTCACTCGCTTACATCATCTGTTTAGATCTTTAAAGCAGTTACCAGACAGGATAAACAAAGGTGTTGGAAATTAGTCATGCATCTACTTTGCTTTGCATCGACCTGCTTTCAACTCAGCAGGTTAGAATACTGCATTGTGTGATATTAAAACTTTAGTCCTATTAGTACATTTACAGACAAATCCATGTGTCAGTGATGCCGATAAAGCTAAATCTTATATCACAGTTAGGCTGCCGTCCTGCCTGCCACAAGACAGAGACCTAAACAGATGCCATCTATCCAGTCATCTATCAACCTGTCCAAACAAAAAGCCGCCAGGGTATTGGAGGCAAGTGAAGTGGAATGCGCATGTCAGTTCTGTAACTGATGATCATACTGCTTAAATGAGTTAACATTTTAGCTCTAACGGCAGGGGAAAATAAACTTGCATGTGCAGCCAGCTCTGTAACCAGACTGATGCCGACATCCCAGCCAGACAGCTATGACAAATCGTAACACCGCTAAACACAGGCAACAGCCTTCCTGGCAACTATGAACCTAAGACCATAAAGGTTCCAGTAAGATACTGACAAAGAGCTGGTGCATACTATGGAGGGAAAGAGGGAGGGGTAAAAGACACAGCGAAAGAAAATGCCATCGCTTCTCTCAAATGTGACTGTGATGAAAGGCGTGCAGGAAGATTCATTTCCTCGAGGTGTTCCCCCTTCTTGCCCATTTTGACCCCAGCAAAGAGAAGATTGAATAGATAATTCTGCAGGAGCTTGGCACATTCTGCCCTAGACAGTCCCTGAATAAGGTACAACATTATCTCGTTCGCACCCTTGTGCTTCTTCTCTAGGTGTGCTTCAGTGAGTCTTCTGGCTGAACAAGACGACACGTCTGTCATGAGCACCACGGAGGATGATAATGAAACAGTCATCAAACATTATCGGTGGAGTAAAGCCAGTGGACATTTTCGGGCCACACTGAATGCTACATGCATACACAAGCAGAATACTAAGCAGCTGTGACATTGCTCTGACGTAAATCTTTTTTCTCAATATGCTGAAATGAAGTCGAGGCAGTAAATCAGTGTTACCAAAATGAAAACATAGGATTAGTAAGATAAGTATGGTGTATTTGATGACATTTTACAGCACCCTCATCTTCAGCATTACTCTTTTGGGATTCTCTTCACAGGAGGAGGCCCTGTAATTGGGATTTTTACTTATTATGTTGGTAAATCTAGTGGAGCAGAGTACCGGGATAAGAACCCTTCTTCAATTGAAGCCCAAATCAAATCTATGTCATCAACATGCGCATGTCTCAGCAGCTTTTCGGGGTAAGTGAGAGTATGCTCATTAGTATTACGTAAGAAAAAAAAGTTTTCTGAATCATGGAAAAGGACATTCCTTCCATGTTAATGTCACGGAACCTGCAGATTGTTTTAAAAAAAGATTGCGGCAAAGTTAGTTCACTTGATTATTTCTTCTAACCTTTGAATTTCCTCCTTCTAATTATGCTCTGCAGTGGTGTCAGTAAGGGGACGTTGAAGCTGCGCCTGCAGACTCTTCACTTCAGCCTCCATTCTGATGTAGAAGCAGAAGAGTGTGCGGAAAATAACATAATGCATAAATTAAGGACGCATGTGTTCACACTGGTTTGGTATCAGCGGGGCAATAAGCAATGATCGCAATTACAGGATCTACTAGGATAAAACCATCAGAGGAATACTTCAAACTCTTTGATACCATTTCATTAGTATGTGCAGTGTATTCCATGACGTCCTTTGAAGTTATATGGCAATTTATTTGCAGTAATTACTTAAACTTATGTCCTATATTTTTACTTCAGTGAATGATTTTATGTTTCTTAGAATACCTTTCAGCAACTTTGAGAGTGCCTTGTTGCTTCACATGTGAGCACGTTATATATAAACTCACAGTAGCTAGCTGGCTAACTAGTTTGTGGACTCTTTGATGTCGCTGGAGGCTACTGCTGCACTGTATGAGTGGTGAACATGTGTGCAAAATTGTGAGACAAGAAAGAAGCACTCTTTTGGTTTTGAAGATCAGACACCAAAACCGGATGCTTACAATTAACATGTAAGGCTGGTATTGACCTGCACTGTACAGCAGCTGCACTGGGAATCTACAATTGACCGTTCGTACTTCCCCCGAACAATGATTGTCCAATTATGGCTAAGGCGTAGCAGGTCTGTCAAGCTTTGGATTTCTCCACATGTTGAAGCTGTGTGCATGGTGTCATAGCAAGAGTGATACGTGACATCATATACATACAGTTGTGTGAAAAAGTGTTTGTCCCCTTCCTGATTTCTTATTTTTTTGCATGTTTGTCACACTTAAATGTTTCAGATCATCAAACAAATTTAAATATTAGACAAAGATAACACAAGTAAACACAAAATGCAGTTTTTAAATGAAGGTTTTATTATTAAGGGGGAAAAAAAATCCAAACCTACATGGCCCTGTGTGAAAAAGTGATTGCCCCCTAAACCTAATAACTGGTTGGGCCACCCTTAGCAGCAAGAACTGCAATCAAGCGTTTGCGATAACTGGCAATGAGTCTTTTACAGCGCTGTAGAGGAATTTTGGCCCACTCATCTTTGCAGAATTGTTGTAATTCAGCCACATTGCAGGGTTTTCCAGCATGAACTGCCTTTTTAAGGTCATGCCACAGCATCTCAATCGGATTCAGGTTGGGACTTTGACTAGGCCACTCCAAAGTCTTCATTTTGTTTTTCTTAAGCCATTCAGAGGTGGACTTGCTGGTGTGTTTTGGATCATTGTCCTGCTGCAGAACCCAAGTGCGCTTTAGCTTGAGGTCACGAACAGATGGCCGGACATTCTCCTCCAGGATTTTTTGGTAGACAGCAGAATTCATGGTTCCATTTACCACAGCAAGTCTTCCAGGTCCTGAAGCAGCAAAACAGCCCCAGACCATAACACTACCACCACCATATTTTACTGTTGGTATGATGTTCCTTTTCTGAAATGCCGTGTTACTTTTACGCCAGATGTAATGGGACATACACCTTCCAAAAAGTTCAACTTTTGTCTCGTCAGTCCACAGAGTATTTTCCCAAAAGTCTTGGGGATCATCAATATGTTTTCTGGCAAAACTGAGATGAGCCTTTATGTTCTTTTTGCTCAGCAGTGGTTTTCATCTTGGAACTCTGCCATGCAGGCCATTTTTGCCCAGTCTCTTTCTTATGGTGGAGTCATGAACACTGACCTTAATTGAGGCAAGTGAGGCCTGCAGTTCTTTGGCTGTTGTTCTGGGGTCTTTTGTGACCTCTTGGATGAGTCGTCGCTGCGCTCTTGGGGTAATTTTGGTCGGCCGGCCACTCCTGGGAAGGTTCACCACTGTTCCATGTTTTCGCCATTTGTGGATAATGGCTCTCACTGTGGTTCGCTGGAGTCCCAAAGCTTTAGAAATGGCTTTGTAACCTTTTCCAGACTGATAGATCTCAATTACTTTGTTTCTCATTTGTTCCTGAATTTCTTTGGATCACAGCATGATGTCTAGCTTTTGAGGATCTTTTGGTCTACCTCACTTTGTCAGGCAGGTCCTATTTGAGTGATTTCTTGATTGAGAACAGGTGTGGCAGTAATCAGGCCTGGGTGTGGCTAGAGAAATTGAACTCAGCTTTCCAAAGATGTGATAAACCACAGTTAATTTATGTTTTAACAGGGGGGGGG